>NC_037289.2:5246786-5549816 GCF_000002775.5 Populus trichocarpa | reverse complement strand
CAATTTGTTTCATTTTCAATTCCTGTTTTCTAAAGTTTTTACATTTTAGTGCAAGACTTTATTATCTTTGAATTTCAATCCATGAGTTAAAGAGAAGAGGGAGGGAATTGTTGAAAAACAAAAAGAGATAAAATATCAGTTAATTAGGATTTGATGATAAAAAAGGTTGTTATTAGAGTCAACAAGTTTCATGAGATGTTTTTTTACTTTTATTTTGCTGAAAGAAAATAGATCGGATTCAAGAAAGGAATTTTTTTGTCATCTTTATCTTGAGTTTTTTAACCAATTTAAGGGGTGTTTTGGGTTGAGAAATTGATTTATTGAGGTTCTAAAGGTATTTTTATAGGTGTTTTTAGGTTAGAATTGGTTGAAAAGTGTTTTTGTTTTTTTGCTGAAAAACCCACTACTTGAACTTCCGACCAACTTGCTAGGGTTGAAATTTGGAGATTCAAATGATGCATTATTTGTTTTTTTTTATATATAAAAAGGTTAACATAAGAAAAAAAAAGAGGCTTAACGAGAGGGCATGACCTCCTTCCTAATAGGCTAGGCACATTGGCCCATCAAATTCCTCACGCTTGACCTGTTTTGTCATTTTATTTTTTTCTTATTGGAATTTTGATTTAAGTCCATTGAAATAGATTGATGAAGAGTTTTTTTTGTGATTTTTTTAATGCCATTCAATTTTTATTTTTTTTATACTAGATCATATCCTTTTTTCCCCTTTATTATTATTATTATTATTATTATTATTATTATAGCAAGTGTTCTTTGCACACCCTTTATAATGTTTTTTAATTTTATTTTATTCCATCACTTTCTTGCGCATACCTATTTTTATTATTGTGTAATTAAATAAAAATAATTTTAAAAAATAAAGTTGTTAGACTCAATCAAATTATATGATAGGTGATTCAATCCGGTCGATCTAATGTGTCGTTATTTTAATATTTTTTAAACTATGTTAAGACATTGTAACCTTAGAATTTTTTAAAAGTAAAAACCATGTTTTTTCCAAGTCAATCATGTTGTGCTTTGATTGACTTAACTGGGTGAGTCATATACGAGTCGACTCCAACCTAGTTTAGTTTAAAACTTGGGTTAGAGAGAAGTGCTCCATCCAATGAGTTTTTTTTTTGTCTAAACCACAGTATCTAGAAGTTCATTACACACCTACTAATTCGATCGAGCCGAAACAACTCATTAAAAGGTAAAGCTCTCTCAGTAATTGTGTACTCCATTTATAAGACTCGAACTCGAAGTTTTATTTAAGAAAAATAAACACCAAACCACTTGAACCAACCATCATTAATAACCCAATGGGCTTTTAGATTTTATTGCAGTTCATTGAAACATTCAAATATTTTATTTTCAAATCAAAATTAACTTTTTATCTATTTGTGGCAAAGCACGAGTAAGGTAACTATAGATTGTGATTTTAATTTGTTTTTTTTATTCTTTAACTTTATTTTTCTACCATGATTATCTTATTTTATTTTTTTTTCAAAAATCTTTTTTGTTGCTAAAAACATATTAATAATGTTTGCATATATTTTTTTTTAATTTTAAAAAACTTTGTCTAATCCGCATTTATTTCACGAGACACATGGTGGATAGAGCATCTCCAATCTGGGTTCAGAAAATCACAAATTTCTGTGAGCAAGAAAAAAACACTTCTTGTGAAAGATTCTCAGGTTGGTTGATGATGAATGTAGTTGGATTTATTGTTTAAAAAAAAGAAAAAGAAAAAGAAAAAAAAAAGAGAAAGAGAAAGATGGAAGAAATGAATCTTACTTGGCTTGAAAAAGAAAAGAAAAGAAAAAACAATAACGAGGGAACCAACTAATGCCATGCCACCATTACAATTTCTTTTCTCCAATTCAACCGTTTGATCATTATTACCCCCCGAAAACGACTTCAAAAAACAAAATCAATAATTTAAGGGTTTCGTTCGCCTTGATTATATGAAAACCCTAAAATCTCTATCAATATTTTGTATATTAAAATTGATTAATTAGCTAAATAAATAATCCCCGCTACCTCTCTCTCTCTCTCTCTCTCAAAATCTCAATGGCTGATCATGTATCGGACGCTTCCCCTCTAATCCCTCCGTCGCCGATCACCGAGCCCAGCGAGATCGACCTTGAAGCCGGTCCTGGCGAGCAAATCCAGTGCCGTATTTGCCTCGAAACTGACGGTAATTACCTCTTTAATTGCTTTATGCTAACTGTAAAAGTCGTCGCTTAGGTTTCACCATTCTAGTATTCTATTTGTAGTATTTACTTGCTTGTGGATGTACAAGGTTTTAGGTCAAAAGAGTGAAATATTTCTTTTTAAATTCAATTTGACAATTTGCGGAGGTTTTACTTGCGCACTTGAAAATGATATTTTTATTTTACTTACAATTTTGCTTAGTTGTTATTGTAATTTGTGTTAGCTGGTGATGTTATAAATTGTTGTTGCTTGGAATTTTGTAGCTTTTCCAATTTTTACTTTAGGGGATTTTAACTAAAATTGAGAATCTTGCTGGTGAAATATTTAGAGTTAATTTTTATTTGCATGTTTAGAATTTTCTACATCTTGTTTATTTCTATTATTATTGTTGCTATGTTGACTGTTTATTATAGATGTTGCTTAGAGTTCGTAGATCTTGGAATCTTGCAAGCTTGGCCTTGAATTTAGTTAAAAAAAAATGTGAACTTTGTAAAAGCATTTGACTTTTGGCCCTGGATTTTTGGTTCATTGTGTTTTCTTTTCCTCAGGTAGGGATTTTATTGCACCATGCAAGTGCAAAGGAACGACAAAGTATGTACATCGTGAATGCTTGGATCAGTGGCGAGCTGTGAAAGTAAGTATGTTTATCATTCTTGCACAATGTTAGTGATATGGATCCCACTTTGTTGATTGAATTCCATGTAACAAGATCTTTTGATATGACCATGCATGTCAGCTGGCTAAAAGCCAATTTGGTTTAGAGAGGTCACTGAACAATCCCTCTGTTTTACTAAAGGTTAAAAAATGTCCTTCAGTGTTTGCATGTTGGTTTGAAATTGACGACTCTTATTGCATACAATTTTCTTCACCAATGCTTGACGTGGAATTATGTGGCTTAGAGGCCACATAATTTGGATAATTTGGATCTTCTTTTCATCTCTTTTATATATTTTTTGGTCAAGAACGATTGATATTTTCTCTAGTGTGCCTTCATTTTATTTTATTTTTTAAATGGAGGTGCAAAATTTCTAAAGTAAGAAGATAGACCTAGAACTGGATAGAGGACAAAATGCTGCACCTCCATGGTGGATATTCACATCATGTGAATGGGAGTGTTAATGAGCACCTCTATATTGGTATAATTCATATGATATCCATCTTTTTGGTGCTTGCCAAACTTTCTAACTGTATGTGACAACAAGTAATTGGTTAAGTGATTAATGTGATGTATTGATAGCCAAGCTTGCCATGATATCCATGATGGATATAGTGTAGGCTTACTTATTTGTCCTTTTTACACAAGTTAATTGCGCATGTTCTTGTAAACTCTCTCTCTCTCTCTCTCTCTCTCTCTCTCACACACACACACACACACACACACACACAATATCCAGTACTTGGATCATCCATAATAATTCTGGAGGCGGACTATGCTGCTTGTCATAGATATGTTTGCTGGAGTTTGTTTTGCTATATGAAGCAGTTCGCTGCTTCATTTTTTATGCCAAGTTTCTACAGGCAAGGTAAAAATTGATGCCTTTCACAATAAGTTGTTGATTTTAGCTATGCAACATGTTAATCTGACACTTATCCCCTTTTACCCTGGGATTAATGGTATTGAGCTATGATGTTTTTTTCTTACAATTTCTGCCTATTTTCTTTAGGAAGGGTTTGCATTTTCTCACTGCACAACCTGCAAGGCTCCATACCATTTGAGAGTTCACGCTGCTACTGATAGGAAATGGCGAACTCTGAAATTTCGATTCTTTGTGACTAGAGACATTGCATTTATTTTTCTGGCTGTTCAGCTTGTAGGTCGTCAGTACCCTACTTTGAGTTATTTTGATGCGTTCTTTTTCTGTTCTTTTTATTTTTTCTTGTGTCAGAGGTTTTATTGTCATCTATTTATATTAATTTGTTACAGGTAATTGCTTCACTAGCATATTTGGTCTACCTAATTGACACTCATCAAAAGTCTTGGCTTCGTCTCGCATGGGGCTTTGACAGCGAGCTTAGTTTCTACTACATATGTGGTAATCTTAAAAACCTGAAGTGATGGTTATCACAGTTCCTGTCAATGCATGCTTATGACACATAGCTATAATGGTTTGCTTACAGATTAATAGTGTTGTTCGTTATGATTTGGGTAATGCTCAACTTGCCCATGTTTATCTATTCTTGGTCCGGTCATCATATCATGTTAAGTGTAGCAAACTTTATTTATGGTGTTGATTTCCTAATAATCTGAAAATGATTTTCTTGCTGCATGAAGGTGCATATTTCTGTGGTCTGCAACCTTGAACAGCATTTATTCATAAAAATCGGCTGCTGACATGAACTGATTAATAGATTTGGCTGTTGTTACATTATTTGTCCTGTTTCTGATATTACGCAAGCTGTTATGAAGTTTTATGTAATTGGCTGCTTGAACTTCTGTTGCTAATATAAAAACCGAACCATTTATCTATTATTTCAGCATATTTGGAAAATTAGATCGAAAAATATCATCTATTTTTTAACTGTAAAAATTGGTAACATTAAAATATTGAATACAGTGCTAGTAATTGATCACAGGAGGAGGCATGTGAGATTTATGTTGAGGATTCAAGCATGATCTGTTATTCTGTGTTATTTTTGCCAGAATACTTGGATTGAATCTTTATGATAGAATGTTGTTGGACAGGAGCACTATTATTCTTCGCTTTGCTGGGGCTATCTGGGTGCTTCATAACTTGCTATGATCGAAGAGTACGCAATGATTTGGCTCAGCCATGTCGAGAGATATGTCTTTGTTGCTGCCAGCCCGGGTACAACTCTGCTATATCAACAACAGATGCACACGATATAAATTGTTCTCATTGCTGGATTGCCATATTGTTATATATTAGAGTTGTTAATTGTCATCTATTTAGAGTCTTTTATGTTTCTTCCTTTTCATAGAAGAAATGAGGGATTTAATAGCCTTTTTAAATTTTGAGGAATCTAAAAACATTTTAGCTGCTAGTTTCCTTTGTTTGGTGCAATAATAAAATATTGGCTTGATACTGCAAATTTTAGGTTAAATTCCTGAAGGATTTCGTTTAATGAAAAAAAATGCTGAAGGCAGGGGTATGTTGGATTTCTCTGTCAGGAATCTACATAGTTGGAACCATAACCTAGGCATAAAGGGAACACTATTTGATTGATCTATCTTGACTGTAATACAAGCACAGTCTGATTGATCAAATGAGTTACCTTTTTCGTAAGTTTACTTGCATGTGAAGAGGAAAATGTATGTTAGAGTTGTAAATTGTCATCTATTAAGAGTCTTTTATGTTTCTTCCTTTTCATAGAAGAAAAGAGGGATTTAAAAGCCTTTTCAAATTTTGAGGAATCTAAAAACATTTTAGCTGCTAGTTTCCTTTGTTTGGTGCAATAATAAAATCTTGGCCTGATACCGCAAATCTTAGGTTAAATTCCTTAAGGATTTCATTTGATGAAAAAAATGCTGAAGGCAGCGTTATGTTGGATTTCTTTGTCAGGAATCTACATGGTTGGAACCATAACCTAGTAATGTCATTGGTTACCTAGGAATAAAGGGAACACTATTTGATTGATCTATTTTCCTTACAAATTTGATAAATAAAATCCCCAGTTTGCTGATCAAGATGCACTTGATAGATTTGATGTATATTTTCCAGACTAATATATATATTATATTTTTTTTCATGCCCATCTGCTAAAATTCTTACATGTTGAACGTTTCAGTCTTGTCATCTAATGCATTATAGTTCCATTTATGTTTTGTTTGCATGTTATGTTTCTTATCACGTGAGGAAAAGATTATTGTAGCTATCTGGTACATTAAATTCTGTCTAAGTTTTTGGGCAAATCACCAAAACCTCCCTAATGTTTGGGCTAACCAACACCTACATCTTTGCTTTTCTAAATCAAATTCTTACATCCCTGACCTTTATAATACATACACAAGTTAGGTTGCCATTCCTTAAGTGCTAATGTCCCAAATTTTAAATTTAACGATGAAGTTTACAATGTTGAAAATACCCCTCAACTTCACTTTGTTATTTTTTTAACAATCACCTCCATAACATAAGTTTTAAATTGACTGCCCCCCCTCCCCCAAATGGTTTCCGATAGCATCTAGTGTATAATATAATATATTTTGACTCTAATACCTTTTATTTTTTTGATAATTTTTCATAATCTGTAGATTTTAGTGTTTGGTTTGGAAAAAAAAAAGAGGGATGCAAATGTTGAGTAGGCCAAACCTCAGGGAGGTTTTGGTAAATTAACTGGAAACTGATTTGCTGTCTAGAGACGGAAGTGTTTATTTAGAAAAAGCATGGATGTAAGTCAAGGAGGTTTTGGTAGTTTACCCTAAGTTTTTTCGTTGGTTAGTTAGAGGGGTGCTTAAAGTTTAAATTGGTGCCGAATCAAGGTTTGGCACTGGAGTTCATTTGGGTGTGTTAAAGCAAACTTTGGGCATGAGTTCAATGTTTATTTTTTGTTTTTCAATGCATAAGATACACACATGCTCTTGTAATATTTTTTTAATTTCTATCTCTGATTGAGTATTTTGGTAATTGGATTTGAGAAATCACTTCAAATGATGATTTATGCGATCCATCTGTTTTCCTTAATTTTGCAGTGTGTGTGCAGACTGCCATTTACCTGGTACTATTTGCATGTGGACTGACTGTACCACATGCTTTGAAAGCTGTGCAAGTACAGCTGGTGAATGTGGTTGCTTAGGTGGTGCCAGTGAAGCCGGGTTACCGCTATTGTTTATAATGGTTTTAATCGTGCTTGGACTATTTACTGTAATTGGCATATTCTACAGCGTTTTGGTGGCCACAATGGTTGGACAACGAATTTGGCAGCGGCATTATCATATACTTGCGAAAAGGATGCTAACAAAAGTGAGTATGGTAACCTGCCTTCATATCTTTTTGAATATGCTTCAGTATCATTTCTATGGCGCAGTAAGTCACCAGCTCCAACTAAATAAGAAAGTATTCTCATGCTTTTTGGCCCACAAAAACTTCACCTGAACTTTTTAAGGGAACTGGCTCCAGTAGGAAAATGGTTAATAAGTAAAAAAATAAAGAAAAAAGAACAGGATCTACCGATTTACTTTATGAACCATGTCTGTAGAATTAGTCAAGCTTATCACAGAAGTGATTGAAATATTGAATTTCTTTCGATTGAGGTTATTGGTCAGTTGAAGTTAAAAAAAAAAAAGTTTTTCAAGGTAATAATCGTGTCAGCTCATTTGGTCCAAAAGTCTTTTTTTGCCTTGCAAAGTTTGCAAATTTGAAATATTTCGTCATTGGCTTTGAGGTCAATCTTGGGATGATCTTTTCACTTTGGCATATCACTGCATCACAATCTTAAAACATCTCTGCTCTCTACGGCATCACACATACACTCTTTGGCATCTATTGAGGTTTCGTGGACAGTGTTTATCATGACCTGTTTTTCTTGTGAAATGATAGGAATATGTTGTGGAGGATGTTGATGGTGAAATGACGGGATCAGATTGGTCTCCTCCACCACTTCCACCTGAGCATGTTCAGCAGCTGAAAAACCTGGGCCTTCTGTGAGTCAATATTTATTGATCACAGGAGCAGCACACTGAAGAGACGGACTGACTCTCAGTTTTGGTAGGTCAGTCTATATTGAAATTTATCAAAGTACAGCAACGTCGTCTTAGGCAGTTACAAGGTAAGAAATACTGAAGGCATTTTGATGGCCCAGCTTCATTTATGAACCCACGAATGCTGATTTGTAAAAATTTCCTGGTATTGTTACAATCCTTCCATCAATTAAGAAAATCTGAAAATGACACCCTGAAAGAGCTAACAAAAGACTCGGTTGTATATTTCATGCCTGTAATCAATCAAAGAGCACAATGGCTTTCTTCAAAAGCTTGGCGGGGCGTGGAGAGATGGCAATGATGTAGCTTGCTAAAATATATCACCCTGTACCTGATGCATTTCTGCTTTTACCATTTACCAAAGAATTTGGCCTTCTGAAAGATGCTGAATAATTTATTTTCCCCTTGAAAGTACACTAGTTGTATGTAGGATAACTTAGTAAAAATTCCTAGCATAGAGGCTGCTCTTTATCTATATACTGTGTAAGGACCACAGCTAATCTAAAATGCGGTCTTAACAATATGTCCTGGAATTACATGGCATGCTGGGGCACAATAACTGCGACATGCAGGCAGGCAGGGTTTTGTTTCCCAGCTGAGAATGACCAGGTGACCACAACCTACCATGTGGTTGCCATGTGCATCTGGTAACTTGGTATGCGTTTCGCAATTAATAAGATGCAACAGAGCAGGGGAACGTAATATTTTTGTTTGTTTTGTCGATGAGCTTTGCTCCTCGTTTTATGAAGCTGTGCATTTGAGATTTTTCATTGTCTTGCTAGACTCCAGCGTGCAAGTTGTTTGACAGACTCAAGATGCCTGAATTATTTGATGGTTACTCAAGTCTACAGTAACGTGGACAAGAACACACGGGACATCTATTACTATTTATTTACATAAGACGGAAAAGTCTGAATTCGGTGCAATGCTTATGTTAAACATGTTTTGAATATTCTTCGTAGGCTAGGCATTAGATTTGGCCAACCAAATCTGATCGGTCAATGCTTTGAATTATTTTATTTTGGTGGGTTGGTGAATTACCGACAGCTGGTGCTTAGTTAGCTCTGGTGGTTTTAACCGACCAACCCATCCACCGTTACACAAAACGACTGCGAGCCATGATATTGGACCATTATCTGAATCAAGGTTTATAAGCAACGATTTCATTTACTGTAATTGCATTTGGCACACAGCATCGTGCATCGGACTAGCACGTGAAAAAATGTGGCTTTATACTTTGAAGTTTCAACTATAAGCTTTCCATTAAATTAATATTAATTAAAAGTGTAATCCAAAGGAAGTGAGAACCACTAATCCATGACTTAACAAACCAGCATAACAAATAATACGAGGAGACTCTAAAAAATATTAAAAAAAATGATCACACATAACAAATATGAAGGGGCTTTTAACAGAATTTTTATTGTAGCTCCCTTGTTGAGATTTCTCCGTCTACTATAACAATAAAATTACTAATTTGTCTTTTTATTTAAATAACAAATGGCCTTAATTACAAGGGTATTAAAGTTCTTTTGTTTTATATGAACAATAAAAATACAAAGTTTTTCTTTGTGACAAAAAATTATATGCCTTCAGTCTAGAGTGTTATTGGTTTTTTTCTATTTTAAGTTACAGTTAGATTACTAAAATGCTCTTTAAATCAATATAATTAAAGCTTTTAGTCAAGTGATATTTATGTCTTTTCATATTGATTATTTTGTTATTTTTCTGTTTTATCAAGGGCATTATTGTATTTTACCAGAATAAAATAATATTAGATTGTAAAAAGTTGCTGATGCGTGCGTTGCACAGGTCTGCGCGTGGGAGGGGCCCGCCCGTGGTTAAATCTAACCATCCTCCATGTAGTTTGATGTGCTGCCGCATCCTCTTTCAGCTCTTGTGACGCGTGTCATCAACGAATAAATGATTTGTTGTCGGCAGACCTTTCCTTTTTTTTTCCCTCTTCTTGTCTCTCTCCTCCTTAAAAAATTGTTGATTGGTCTTCGTTGGTATTTTGGTGTTTATGATTTGGTCATTTTTTTTATTTTTTATTTTTGTCCTTGACTATTTAATAAGAGTTTTATTTCCTTTCAATTTAGTCCTTCAATTCTAATTTGTAATAAATTATGCTTTTCAATTTGGTCTTTTTTTTATTTCTTATTTTCTTACTTGACCCTTTTATATATATATTTTTTTTCAATTTCAACATCCAATCCAAGTTTATTTTGTGTTATTGTTTTCAATTTGATCCTCAATTTTCTCTTTTTTTGTTAGAGTTAATTTTCTCTTCAATTTAACCCTCCAAACAAATATTTGTGTCCTTTGTTCTTTTAATTTCTTTTTTTCATCCTTTTCCCTTTTGTATAGGTGTTATTTCTTTTCGATTTAGTACTTCAATTTTAATTTTTTTTATTAGGTCCTTATTCTTTGATTTTTTCCCCTTAACTTTTTCATAAAAGTCTTATTGGTTTTTAATCTCACATTTCAAACCAAGTTTATGATGTATTATATTTTTCAAATTTTTTCTCATTATTTTATTTTTTTCTTTTGTTCTAGTTATTTTTCTTTTCAATTTAACCCTCCAATCAAAAAACTTAGTTGTTCTCTAATTTATTTTTTATTTCGATTTACACCCATTATTTTAATTATTATTTTTTTATTTTAGATCCGTAGTTAATTTTTTTCTCCGTTATATTCTTCAACATTTGTTGACTCGAACGAATTTTTTTATCCTTTTCTTATCCAATTTCATGCTTTTATTATTGTTTTTCAAGGTATCGTGATCTTTTGTTTTTTTTTAAAAAAATTATTTGGTTAATATCATTATCTTTTTTTTGTCTAATGAAAATAAAATTAAATTATTAATCTCCGTCAGTGTTATAACTCGAATTATTAATTGCTCTTATTTATTTAAAACACATTTGCATCATTTAAACATTACTTTTTATATATAAAAAATATAGACTCGCAACAAAGTGCAGACGCAAGCATAGTATACCCTACTTGTCAGGTTTATCCACATTTGTAGCTTGACCTTTCCCTATAAATAGTTTCCAAGGGGAAATTCATGCCCATCATTCAACAATCTTCAGAAAGTAAGAGAAAGCAAGCAGTACCACAGGATTTGAGAGAAAAATGTCTGACATTGCTATGCTGGTTGCAGAGGAGTATGAAAGGAGAGTCAAGCATTCAAGAAAGGCTGCAGGTGGAGAAGGAGATATGGAGATTAACCGGGTTTCTTGTGCCTCTGTCAGGTTTCGGAGGATAAAGAGTAAGATAGGGAAAGAGAAGATGGAACTTCTCAAGATGGCTTTGGAGCCTAAGAGTTCGATGGGTCTTGCAGCATCCGATGGCTTCTTTTCTGCTTGAGTTTCTTCTCATTTTCTCTGCCTGAGGAAATTGCGTTTTATTTTCTTTCTTTGACTTGTAATTATGGTTTGAATTATGTATGGTTTGAAATTGCGTTTTATTTTCTTTCATGAATTGGAATTTAGATTTGGGGAAATTTGTACTTTATTGTCCACTTTTTAGAGAAGCAAATGTTAATTAGGGCATCTTCAATGGAAAAGCTAGAAAAAAACACATTTATTATTTTTTTCTGTTGAAATGCACTAAAGAAAAAAAATTATATTTATCCTATTTTTATCATGCCATAATGCTACAAAGATGTATATAAAAAAAATATTATGGTGAAATGCACGAATCATGTGCTGGCCAACGTGGTACAATGTTCTCAAGTTCCAAGGATAAGATTGGAATCCTAATTCTGTCTGCTACTCCATTTTATTTTACTTGCAAAGGATAAGATTTGAATCACCCAATCAAAGAATACTTTTCTTTGTGTACTGAGCCTGTCCCCTTTTCTTTGGATTTTGAAGAAAAATGCTAGAATTGGTATAAATAATTGGTACTGTGTTCGCAAAATAAATAAATAAATCTGTTATGGGTCACAATGTGTAATCTTTTTACAATTACAGAGGAATACTCACAGGCACTCTAATAGAAGATTTTTATTTTATTTTTTGTTCGGGCTAGTTTGCGTGTATCCCGACTAATCTCACGAGTCCTGAAGTTAACGATCATGTAAGCCTCTAGTGACCCTGAGGTTTGTAGGATTCGAACCGGTGATATCTAGTGAGCAAATCCAATACCTGACCTGTTGAACTACACCCCTCAGAGTTACAAGATTTTCTTTTCTTTTTATAGTCAGTCCAAATATATATATATATATATATATTTCTCTTATAAAGTTTACTTCTATTACCACCATGGTCCCTATCTTAATAGAAATTAAATAATTACACAAATAATCCAGGTCTTTCCTCAACATTTAATCAAGTTTATAACCACTTTAGCCATCTCTTACATAGATGATTAAGTCTTATCACAACATCTTAATTTTTAATTTTACGGACAACTAAGTTGATTTTCGCATTAAATCTCTTTAATTCATGTTTTTGTGGATAACTAAGTCATTTAACCGTACCACCTTAGCCCCGCCTCTACAAATAGCTAAGTCAAACACAACTCATCTTAACTTTCCATCACTTGAAAAACAAAATATTTATATCTTTTTAGTTTCCGACTATTCAGACAACTAAGTTATACACATTATCTTTTATATTTATTAACTTTGTTCATTGAATAATCATCATTCTTCACCATATATCTTGATAACTCTATTGCATTCATTATGCAATTTTGTTTTACTAATTATCAAGTGTATATAACAAAGGTAACCCATTCATGCATAAGAAAAGAAAGAACAACTACAATAACTTGATATAATTAAAGAGCTTAACACCTACTTGCAACTCTAGGTGTACGGGTTCGCTCCGCTGAAGTTCCAGCCACAAATGTTCCTCCTAAAATTAAAAAAAGGTATGCTTGTTAGCATATTCATATCCAATATTGCAACACGTAAATAATTTTATTGTCACATTAAATATTTCAACATTAAGTATTTCAATAATTCTCATCTCAACATTAATTCCATTCACACTAATTAATTCTTCCGTTTGCATTTCTCATCAAGTATACGCATTTTCCTAACTCAATTTCCTTTAAAATGAATCGTCTTATTATTTGCAGTAAAATATCTTCAATCCTTATCGACTCACACTTTCATACTTCAAATATTTCTTTTAATATCTTCTTAGCTTTTATTATTGATATATATTTGATTTTACTAAACATAGCAAAGTAACTATGTCATATGATCATCCAATTTAATCCTCAAACCATTCCTTACACTTTCATAATTAACTAACTTGCTCATGTTGTATAATTTATAACCTTTCCACTATTTTGCATTGAAATACATTAAATTCTCTACCTATACATATTAACATGCATTAACATTAACCATTTATTCTACTTAACTTATCCCACATATTATTATATCTCTATATATAATTTTGTCATTTATACATCAACACACCACAATCACACACGATTATACAAGCTTGATTAAATTCCATGTTTATCATTTTTTACTATTCATATGAATAGTGAAGCTCCATGAAATTTCTCATTGTGTCAACTTATTAAACAAAAGGACTTCTTTCCCACCCAAAAAGAAAAAAAGGACTTATTTCCTAATCAAATGCTCATGTGATTATCATACAGTTATTACAAGATTACTTCTCATTTTATGTTGTGGGTTGGACCAAAATTGTTCTAAGTGTAAAAAATATATGGTCTAGGCCACAAGAAACTTGTTGGCATTGTCATTAAATTTGAAGACTCCTTACCCAACTGTTTCCTTAGCATAAATTTTAAATTAAATCATGTGGGAGTTACCATAATGTGACAATGTCGACTTGGAAGGTTCAAATAAAAAAAATAAGAAATAACCTAGGTTAACCCAATTAACTTGCCAAACCTGTGATCTGGATTATGAACTCCACTAGGTTCAATTTATTTATTTTTATTATATGATAAAAAAATAAGAAAATCCATTCAAAATCAACTAAATATTAAAGGATAAAATTAAAAAAATAATAATAAGAAACTCAATAAAAACTCAACATTGAAGGATAAAATTGAAAAAAAAAATCAAAAGATAAAAAAACATTAAATGGCAAAAAAAATAAATCTAAACACGTGGGCCTAAGGCAGGTCTAGTGCACATGAGCCTTATTTCTTTTTAAAAGGGGTACGAGATGTCTTCCACCCCAATCATGTTTTTAAATAATGCCACATGTTGTTGTCCAACATTGTGGTGCCTAAAATAAGGGGGAGGTGGGTTTTCTTGTCTAAAAATCCATCTCCAATCCCTTTTTATTAATCCAACAACACCTAATACACACTATATAAACCACCCTAAACCATCTAGCAATTCTAAAACATTTTAAAATCATCTAAAAACAAAACCAAATATCCTTTTTGAGAGATATTTATAGACAAAACCCACACCAATCGAAATTCTCTTGTTAAATGGAACCCTTAAACATAAAAAACAATGAGTTTCTTCATTGAAAAATAGCTAAATTAAAAACTTTATCTCTTCTCATAGTTTTCAGACGAGTTTCTCTCCTCTCTTTGACTCAAGGATTGGGAAAAAAAAAAAATTTTGAATCTAAATGAAAATTGTCATTGATGTGGGGTTAACCATATATTTTATTCCTTTTTTTTAATGTATTTTTGTTGCTTATCTTTCAATTTTGTGTTTTTACTATAATCTTAAGTCTAATTGATTGTAATTAGATTATAGAGGGATTTGATTGAAAGAAAAAAAAATTAAAAAAAAATTATATTGTTTCACTGCTAATAGAAACTTTATAAACTTTAATCCCTATGAAGGGACCCTTGAAAAAATATTGTATTTAATTATAAAGTCTTAATTATTAAATATAATATTCCTCCTTAGATGTCATTTCAGGGTCTTCTTCTACCTCTGTAAAAAAAAAGGACTCGGTAATGTATCTTCACATCAATGATAAACAATATCTTTTTTTTTAATACTTTCTTTATCATTTCCCACGTCCGTATTGAGTTTACTGTTGCTAGTCGACAGTTTGGCACGTCTTGTGAGATGCCACTAGAGAAGACTACAGTGGACGGAGGAATCTCAATCCTTGTCGTGGCGGTCAACATCTTCCGATCTATGGCCAACTTGTAGAGCCTGTCTGGTACTTGATATTATTGTTTTTTGAAGTGTAATTTTTAATATGTTAAAATAATATATTTTTTATTTTTAAAAATTTATTTTTAATATTAACACATTAAAAAAATAAAAAAAAATTAATTTAAAATATATTTTTTAAAATTTTTTCAAAAACAATTTTTTACACCAAAAAAATAAACGATGTCTTAGTCATGCGTGGGGGTAGATATTCGGCTGCTAAGGGTGTATGTTTTTGGTGGGTCCATGGACAAGCCCATTTGGGTGTTGTGCGTTTTAACCTCGTGTAATCTCCACCATAGAGTGAAGAAATTTCTTTACAGTTCATAAGGGTCTTAAATTGTCGAGCCACATGATATATTTTGTGTATCTCTTTTAATATTTCATCATGCTATTATTGTGTTTTTTATAGGCTGTTTGTTTAAGAGATTGTGTCTGCGTTTGAAGCTAAACGCAGGCGCAATCTGTTTGATTTCCCTAAAACATACTTTTATTGTGTATGAAGGACCTATATATATTTGACAAAAAATGCAAGCATGCGGAAAGCAGCTCTCAGCTGCTTTCCGCAAACCTGCAAATGATGCATTCAGCGGAGAGTTTCACTCTCCACTGAACGTGGACAGTGGTGTATGATTCCGGCCGGACCGGGTCTGATCCAAAAGTAAATGCATTGAACCAGGTCCGACACAGTAAAAAAAATTAAATTAAATTTTTTATTTTTAATTGTGTTTTATTGATGATGTAGCATTTGCAGAATTTGATCGCAATCTCAATTTTGTTTCTGATTATATTTTACCTGATGTTGTTGCGCGCTTAAGAAATCAAGGAAACTGTAGTCTTTGTCGGATGTATTTCATACATGATGGAATTGTAGATAATTTAATTGAACAATAAAATATATTTTATACAAAGTATTATTTATTTCATGATATATATATATATATATATATATACCTCAATTTGAAAAGCAATTTTTTAACCAAATACATTAAACTACTTTTTATTCAACCTCAAATTTAACCACAGTTTTAACCAAACATATATAAATACCAAACTAATCTCAACTAAAAGTACTTTTTATAAAATAATTTTTTTCAAACCACAACCACAGTATCTATCACAGTACCAAACACATTAATCTTCCTCCGCTGCGCCAACAAAATCAATATGGCAAAGGAGGAAGCTTTGCCGGTTCCCGGGGAAGATAAAAGAAAGAAAACATGAATATTCCATACATCAAGACGACTATATATGCGCGCTAGCATTAGCAAGGATAAATTACACCAAAAACAGATGGTGCTACGCTAAGATCATGCATGTATATACATGATAGAAAGAATCTCTCTGCCCTACAAGTGAGGTATCTTTAACTAATATCTATATATGATTGGCTATGCCAAGAAAAAAAAACTTATCCATCTTAGAAAAGTTTTTTCAAACTATTACCATATAACGCAGATAACAAGAACATGGTATCATCATAGCTCCCACCGTTCCGTATAATATCTTGCAGCTGATGATAATTGACCACAATCTCATCTGGCAAAACCCTAGTCCTGCAAAGTGGGCATGTAGCCAGATATAGCTGTAACCATTTGTCTAAACACTCCTTGTGGAACGTGTGATTGCATCTCAATTTCCTAACCCTTTCGCCTTTCATAAATCCCGATAAGCATACCGCACATTCTCTTGATTGCTGCCGGCTGAATTTCTCACTGTAATGAATTGCTGGATTTGTTTTTTCAATGAGGCTGAGATATTGTGTGGAAATAATGAGAAATAGCTTATCAGGATTCGTGAGCTTACTTCCGGGGAGGAGGGACCGGATTAGAAATAGGGTCTTGAGGAGTATGAGATTGAAGGAGGACATGATAGCGGTGTAGAGGTGAGAGAAGACTTTCAAGAGAGCTGCCATAACTGGCTAGCTTCTCATTAATTGGGAAGCAGCACAGATCATGGATAGAGGATGGCTGATAAAGTTTATATACTAGTAGCTAGCTCTACTGCTAAAAACAACGCATTTTAAGTCCAGGTACCTGTGTATTCCAGGTATCGACTTGTCAACCTACAAAAAGGCATGCGAGTCAGGTCGGCCTACCTAGCATAAAAAACATCTAATCCTGCCAAATTTTCCCGTTTAACCTCACAAATTAGCACACCAAATTATTGAAAGAATGCTTTTGAATTATCGAGAATCTACAGTACAAGTTGACTATTATTTAGTGCCCACAATGAAAGTATCAAATTTGTAAATTCTAACCTTACCACCTACCGTCTTAATTAAAAAAATAAAAAAGCACAGGAACCGCACAACAAGGCCTTGATCTTGAGTCATAAAGTAAGTTTTTATTTTAATCCCATATTATCTTCTCTAATTAGCGACCAAATTGCAGTAAAGTAAATAATTAAAGGTAGTTCTAATCATGTTGCCGGAGACCCAACCCATAACAAGGGTCTTCTGCCTTCCAAGTAAAGAAATTGTCAATTAGTAATGCCTGCATGATTACATTATCTGGCAGCATGTCCAGCGCAGACACGTATGATTGAGGTGCCCATTATTATATTTAGGGACAATCAATCTGCTAATTTTATTGTCCAACGTAAAATATTTTTTTTATGCCGGAAAAAAAAAAGGTTTTTAGACATATTTAAGCCCTCGTTGAAAGTGGAATTCATATATATGTTTTTTGGATTAAAACTTTCTTGGAATATATTCTCTGCTATAATTACTATAACATAAAATATTAAATACTAAAACATATGTTATCTGAAACAAAAAAGGAGTGAGTTAACACGTTGATGGGAGATTTATGTGATGATGTGTGGCTGTGGAAGTTTCATAGGAGAAGGAACTTACGTGAACTCGAAGTACACTAGCTGGACCAGTTAAAACATATGTTAAGCGGGGTTCAATTTATTTTGAATGAAGAGGACACTAGAGTATGCGAGGCAGACTCACAAGGAAGGTTCACCGTTAACACTTGCAGCAAATTAATTGACAGAGTTGTTTACCCAGGTTCTGTAATGTTCTCCAAAGATAGATGTTTTCATTTGGATCCTGCTACAAAATAGTCTGCACTCGGGAGTTTCATTTGATAGACATTGAGTTGTATATATAGCGTGACTAAAAAAATCCAATTAAAAAAAAATTTAGAATAAACCCGGGCTAATCTATCTAACTTGTGATCTAGATTATGATATTGAAAAGTAAAAAAAAACTTGATGAAGCCCAATCACCAACCTTTAAATGATAAAATTAAAAATAAATAAATAAATAAATATAAAAAAAGATCAAAGTCAACCTAGGATAACATTTTGAACCTGTGACCTGAGCTATAAAGCTAGGATTACCCCATAGATAGCAAACCAGAAAAAAATCATGAACTTTAATTCTTAATCAACCCAATGATGATAGATGAAATTAAAAAAAATCAATTAAAAAAAGATCTAAAACAAATAAAAATTAAAAAAATAAAGGTCAGATTTAATATAAAAATAAAATGACAGGACTTATTGCTATTTTGGAGAGAATGGTGTGGAGACCGATGAGAGGAGAGAGAGAAAAGAGAGGAGGATGAAAACAGATAGGGTTATATATAAGACTGTTATAACCCTCTAAAAAGTAATTAAAAATAAATTATGTAGGTCAATTTCTAATCAATTCAAAGTTAAAGGATGAAATTGAAAAAAGTATTAAATTAAAAAAATGACCTGAATTAACCCGGGTTAACCTACCAAACTCGCGATCTGAGTCATGAGATCAAAATAATTCAATTTAAAACAAAAAAAAAATTATAAAGCCTCATTCCCAAGTTATCTGATGTTGAAGGTTAAAATTAAGAAAAACAAATCCATGAGACCGATATATAATTCAAAAGAAAAACAATAAAAAAATTATAAAGCACAATTCCTAAGCAAACCTAATATTGAATGATGAAGTTGAAAAATAAAATTTTTTAAAAAAATTAGGTTGTTGGAGGGGAAATTGAAAAACAAATCAATTAAAAAAACCTAAAAAATAAACCGAGTCAACCTATGTCAACCTGCTAAACATACGACTTGGCCCATGTGATTATGATAATACCATAGAAATCCAATAAAAAAAATTACGAAGCCCAATTTACAACCAATCTAATATTGAAGGATGAAATCTAAAAAAATTAATTAGGAAGAGCAGCAAAAAATAATAACTCGAGTCAAATCAAGCTAACTTGTTAAACCCACAACTGAGTCATGAGATCGAGATAAATTTATAGAAAAAAATTATGAAGATCCACTTTAAACAGATATAATTTTAAGGTTGAAACAAAGAAAAAAAACTAAATTCATGAGACCAATATATAATCCAATAGAAAAAAAAATCAAAATCATTATGAAGCACAATTTCAAAAAAATCTAACAGTGAAGGATGAATTTGAAAAAAGGACCTGATTAAAAAAAAAAGATTGGGTTGTTGAAGGATGAAATTGAAAAAACAATTCTCTAACAAACTCAAAAAAATAAATCGAGTCAACTTAAATCAACCTGCCAAATATGTTGCCCATGTCAAGTAATCGACATAATCATATAGAAAGCTGATTGAAAAAAAACTACGAAGCTTGATTTCCCACCAACTTAATGTTGAAGTATAAAATAAAAAAAATATTAAGTAGAAAAAACAACTCAAAAAAATAACCCGAGTCAATTCGGGTTAATCTATTAAACTCGCGACTTAGGTCATGTTATTATGTTAAATTCATTAAAAATATATAAAAAAATTCTGAAGCGTAATTCCAAAGACAACCTAATACTAAAGAATGAAATTGAAAAAAAAAACTAAACAGAAAAAAAAAAAGATTTCGTTGTTAAAGGGTGAAATTAGAAAAAAAAAACCATAAACACTATTCTAATGAATAGTGTTTTGCGAGTATGGCTATAGAGAATTAGTCACACCATTTAGTTTTTTTTTTTTAATTAGGTAGAGTGTTAGCGCTTTGCTATGGGTTAGATAAAAAATAAATTATTGCACAAGAAAATATATAAGCCCAATTGTATTTTTTTTCATGTGATAAAATATTTGAAATGAGGATAAAAACTTGACTAGTATATTAGATCAAGTTTTAATCGACTACCATATGTGTTAATAAATGCAAAAGCAATTAGTGGGGTGTGTTCGACCTATCAGGTTAAAAGCAAACCGGTCTCCACTTAAATGGTGATCTACTTAAAAAACAATTTCACTCAGCTGTTTTTTAAACCTCTACCTAGCCCTAGCTTAAATGTGAAACAATGGACTATTAAAGGATTAAGTCGTGAAAACAATTTAGAAAGTGAAATGAAAAGATAGAGACATTTTGTATTGATCCATGTTAACCCGTGAAATTTACAACTTTGGTAATGAACACGATCACAATGAGACTAAACCCAGTTGGACAATTTGTGCTTTTTTTTCCCTTTCTGATTGGGCCTTGATTTGGTCTTAATTGACCTCGAGTTGTATTAAATCTGGAACTAAATTGAAGAGTTATAAAAGAATTAGACATGAGATTTAAGAAATAAATAAATGATGAAAGTGAAAAAAAAATATGAGTATAAAGAAAGAAAGAAAAAACCTAAACCTGGATTAAATTTCTAAACTTGCAACTCGTAAAATCCTAGACTTGAGTTCGATCAAGAAGCTCAATTCTCAAACAATTTAATATTGAAAAGAAAAATTAAAAAAATTACAATCTAAAAATCTTTCAAAGTAAAAAAAAAAGGTAATTAAAATAAATAAAATCAAATATTGAGGGATGAGATTGAAAAGAAATAAATCAATGTATTAAAATACTAGTGGCGTCCGACTATGGCCGCTGTAACACTCCCTAGGTGTCGCTTGAGAACAACGAAGCGGCGAACACTCCGACGTATTAAACTCGTATGCTAGTAACTTTTTTTAATTATATTTTATATTTATTAAAATATAAAATTTTCCCTCAACCAACCTGATAATAAAAAAAAAAGGAAGAAAAATATGAAAAAACCCTTACACACCAATTAAATAATTTTTGTTTTTAAAGATAATTTAGTCATTTTACTGTGCTTTAAAAAGTAAAAAATAATAAACAACCCTAGACTCTATTTAAATAAATATGCTTTTAGGGATAATTTAGTCATTCAAATATGCTTAAAAAGTTAAAAAGACCTATTTTCATCCGATCAATATGAAAATGATTAATGAACCTTACACAAAGGCTGAACTATCCCCAATAACTAGTTAATTGATTTTTTTTGTAGGGGTAAAGTGATAATTATACAATTATGATGAATAGTGATCCGAGTCTAGGGAAACACTGAATTTGTCTCGTGTTTTAGCTTGTTTTTAATACACACTAGATGATTGGCTCGTGCTATACCCCAGGTCGGATCAAAAGTTTTTTTGAATGTAAAAGAAAGTCTAGTGATTGTTACCGTGTTTCCAAACAATATTTTTACTATAAATTTGAAACCTTTTGCATATTGGATGACATTCTTTTCAGATTTGGAGACGATGACACACTAAACGATACTTTTGTTGAATAATAATATGATAATATATTAGATTGACTTTGGTCAACCTGGTTTATAAATGAAACTTGAGGATAAGGTTATGGGACAATGATAATTCAAAAAAAAAAAGCAAATAGAAACAAAATGGGAAGCTTAATCACCAATTAACTCAACGTTGAAGGGCAAAATTAACAAAAAATTTCAAATAAAAAAGATATGAGTAAACTTGATTCAACCAACTGAACTTGTGACTTACGTCATGCTCCTCACTAGATTTAATTATTTTTTTATCCCTAACATTGTGTTTCATTTAATTATACGACGATCAAGCATTTTTTTAAGAATAACCAAAATAGGCATGTGAGATTGAAATAACAAAAGCAAGCCTAATTTCTTAAATCTACATAACTAAAATGGCCTTTTTTTTTTATTTCAATAGAAATAAAAAAAAAAACATTGAATAAAAATGGCTAGTTTTTTTTTTTAATTTGAGGAACTTAAAATGCATTAAATAACAAAAAATAAAAAAACAAAGAGGCTAAAGTGTAAAATAAGGGTAAAAAAAAAGAGCAGGTCAAATGCGTGTTTAGCCCATCAAAAAAAGACCAACTCAAGCAACCCAAAAATCAACTTAACAACTCAAATTCAACCTAAATCTAAAAATTTTCTCGAGCTTAGATCTATCTTCTCAAATGATGATAATGCTAGAAAATATCCTAGTGGAACTCCCCTCGTCAAATAAAACATGTTGATACTAAGATCAATTATTTTAGTTGGTGAAATCAGTGTTAATTTAGACTTGGGTTCGATCAAGAAGGTTAATTCTCAAACAATTTAATGTTGAAGAATAAAATAAAAAAAAAATTACAATCTAAAAATCTTCTAAAGTAAAAAAGTAATTAAAATAATAAAGATAAAATTTGATATAAAAATAAAATAAAATCAAACATTGAGGGATGAAATTGAAAAGAAATAAATCAATTTATTAAAATATTAGTGGCGTCCAACTATGGACGTTGTTACATGTCTTAGGTGTTGCTTGAGAACACCAATTAACTCAATATTAAATGATAAAATTGACAAAAAAAATTCAAATAAAAAAAGACCAGAGAAAACTTGATTTAACCAATCAAACTTGAGACTCAGATCATGCTCCTCACTATATTTAATAATTTTTTTATCCCTAACATTGTGTTTCACTTAATTATATGACAATGAAGAACTTTTTTAAGAATAACCAAAACAAGCGTGTGAAATTAAAATAACAAGAACAAGCTTAATTTTTTAAAGCTACATAACTAAAATAGGCTTTTTTTAAAAAAATTTCAAGAGAAATAAAAAAAATCATTGAATAACAATGGCTAGTTTTTTTTTTTAATTTGAGGGACTTAAAATGCATTAAATAACAAAAAAAAAAACAAAGAGGCTAAAGTGTAAAATGAGGGTAAAAAAAAGAGCAGGCTAGATGCGAGTTTGACCCATCAGAAAAAGGCCTAACTCAAACAACCCAAAAATCAACTTAACAACTCAAATTCAACCTAAATATAAAAATCTTCTCGAACTTAGATCTATCTTCTTAGGTGATGGTAATGCTAGAAAATCTCCTAGTGGAACTCCCCTCGTCAAATGAAACATGTTGATACCAAGATCAATTATTTTAGTGGGTGAAATCAGTGTTAACTGAGACTTTCTCTCTTTACAACCAGAATCCAACTTCTCTCTCTTTCGAGAAATAAGAAAAATAATATCTTGTATGAAAATATAATTTTAGAAAAGGGACTGAAAAAATGATCATTTAAAAAATTAAAGGATTAAAATGAACTTTTTCATACTATTTATATAACCACCATCTATTTTCAGCGTGTTGTTTACATCTCGCTCCTCCACTTTTTAATTTTGCCCTTGGTTAACAAAAAGAAATGAAGGAGAAAAAAATTTGCGGATCAAAGTAAAAAAATAATTAAGTGCTAGAAATCACAACGAATTATAAAAGAGTGAACAATGCATATGTGTACCATGTTTTCAAGGGTAAACGTAACGAGAAACTAGCCCATAGCCCATATGCATTGTAAGAAAAATTAAAAAAGAAATAAAAAAGTCGAGAAGTCCTCCTTTTTTTTTTTGTTTTTTTTTTTCCACAAGGCATATGGGCTATGGGTTAAGGTAGAGAAGAAGCCCACAATTTTATCCAAAATTTGAAACGAAACGATAATGTGAAAAACTGTAGCTGTCTGAGAAAAGGATTTGTAGTTGAAGATTTTAACTATTCTGTAAGGAACTGTTATGTCTCCCTTTTTATAAAAGAAACACAAATTGGCTACTGATTCCGAAATTGTTACGCCAAGATTGTGGCGGATTGCATGAATGGCTCTGCATTCAGTGCCGTCTCATCCAAACCAGTGTACATTTCTTCTTGTAAATCTAGCCAAAAACTATTTTCAAAGGGCCGTAGCCTTCGACAGTACAGACCCTGGGTCTTTACTGTAAATTAAGTTCTTGTCTTTCACAAACGTTCAAGACAAAAAGCCATTGGATGTGGTTTAATCTCCTGTCCAGTACATAGTTCCCAGCTAACAGAGTGACATTTATATGACAGCGAAAGAAGAGGACGGCAAAGAACGTAATCCAATTCATGTTTATCTTCCACTGGTAGGATTTCTGGATGTCTTAATGACAATATATAATCTAGCTTTTAAAACCCGTCACACGAAAGGAAGGATCAACGTCTACGGCCTTTTGATAATGCTGCTAAGTGTCTAGTTGCTATGCCCATATTAAATTTATTATGTACGAGAAATTTTGATCGGTGGAAGCTAGCGAGCTAGAAAAATGTCTCGTATGTACGCACTCTGGAAGTTCCAATCAGATGTCCCATGTATTTATGATGGTTGCTTCATGCTACACTAGTTTGATTTTCCACCATACACTGTGGGGTGGAGCACTTTTTCTAGAAGATTAAATTGGAAAGATGTGATAAGTATGATATTTGTGCCAAACAATTCTTTGTACTAACAGAAACTTATTCAGCCGCTCTAATAACTCATAGCATTCGTTGTTTGGGCTCCAAAACAATTGAGTAAAGGGAAAGCCAGAAAGGGAGAGAGGAGCATACACTAATTTAATGTTGCCACCTACTCAACGCAACCTGCCTAAATTTCATCACCAAACACGTCTACGGTCATATTTAAGTTATGGCTATATATGACTGATCCAGACTGGAGCAACTGAGGAGGATTGATAATTCTCAACAACATTTTTCATATCTGGAGGAAACCTCTGCCCGTAGGTTTCAGGTTTGTGTGTCAACGGTATTAATTCTATTTTCAAATGAATTTTTGACAAGACGAAGATTTCAATTTTTTCATATATGGCTGTGTGGAAGACTTTCTCCACCCGGCAGGTGACTAATCCGATTTTTTTTATATATATATTTTTTTAAAAAATAAATTTTAAATTTTACAACCCATTACAGAGCATGGGTTAAATAGCTAGTGTGTGTGTGTATAAAATTTGTTAATTTATACGAGTACACATCGATTTACAACAATTTGTGTAGCGTTAACACAAGTACCCTTTGGATGGGACTGAAGCTAATGGGTATGTCGGCTTTGGTTATACGCAGGTACGTATAGCTATAGAACTGGTAAGAGGGTTCAGATTTTGGTATGAATAAATGTAAATGGGGTAGGTAAATGGTGAAATTACTACTTGCTACACAGGTATAAGACAGCTTCGAGGTAGATGGCATCCAACGTCCATGGAGCTCCATTTAATTTGTGCCGGAAAATTTCAACCCATTTACATGCACTGATGATCAAAACGGAAAGGACAAAAAACTTGTAAGTACTCAGCATATTCCAGTAAAAAGTTCTTTGATTACGCGAAGGGGTATACAAATGTACATAATTTTCCAAAACCCGGGACAAAAACGTTTCCACCTTAGAAGAAGATAAGTATCTATGGTCTGCAAACAAACAACAAGAACTGATGTGGGTCAGCATCAAAATTGGACCCTTCTTCTTTCTCATAAAATTATGGATACACTAAGGTTTGGCAGCATATGAAATCCGTAAAGAGCTTCATTTGATTTCCACTAGAAATTTAATCACCTGTATAAGCATACATTAGTGAAAATCACAGGTGAGAATACAAGGAGACTCATCCACTAAGGTTCATATTTGATGATATATGTACATAATCTTCGAACAAACTGCAAAAACATTATTAGATCGATGAACACAAAAGAGAAATATCCTTATCTATATCTACATGTGGCGGTTTCTATATGCAAGTAAAACATTTAAGAACAACCAATGTTTCCAAAACCAACAGGCTAAAAAATTCTTTGTAGACTGTTACCATGTAGAGCAGATAACATGAAAATCATCTCTTCATCACTCCCATCATACTCTATCTGACTCTGCATCCGATCATACTTGGCTAAAATCTCATCCGGCAAAACCTTAGCTCTGCAAAGTGGGCATGTAGCCAAACATTGTTGCAACCATTCGTCTAAGCAATCCTTGTGGAACGTATGCTTGCATTTCAACTTCCTTACACTTTCGCCTTCCGAAAATTCGGACAAGCATACCGCGCATTCTATTGAATCTTGCTGCCTCATCAATTGTTTACTGTAAGAAATTGTTGGATTCTTTTCTTCGATGTGTCTAAGGTACTGAGTGGTGCTAATTATTGGTTTATCGGACTTCAAGGTGCTTCCGATGACCGACCGGATTAAAATTACAATCTCAAGGAGTAGAAGACTGAGGAAAACTATGGCCATGGTATATAGGTGGGAGAAGAACTCAGAGAGAGAGGCCATGGCGGCTGCTGCTGCTGAAGTTAGTGTGTAAAACTATGAAACTTTATAATAGTATTTATGATACGTACGATTCCACAGTGAATGTGGCTAGGTGCAATTCATCAGGCTTTGGTATACTTAATGTTCACTTCCGAACTTGTTGAGAATGCATGTGACCTAACTAAAGTGGTGACATGTGGAATCTTGGCATAGAATTATCCCTGATTAGGTTTAAAAGAAATATTGTTCTCCTAGTTAATTAAATATTCAAGGATTTCAGCTATGTGGTCATTGAAGTTGACAGAAAAACATATAAAATTAGGAAGAAACCAAGATGAGGAGTAATACTTGGTTGATCTCACCTGAAATTATCCTCACAAGTCAACCAAAAGTGTTGAAAACTATGTGGTTTCATCGATGAGATCCTCAGACAGGAGTCAGGACGGCTAAATTCATCAGCACAGAAAGGGAGCGGTAGGACTGTTTTAAAAGAAACTCTGCTGTGACATTAGCATATCTTTCGCATAATTATTTTGGTGTAGACTATAGGGTCCAATATGTTATTGTCAATATGATGAAAAATGTCAATTCTGTGGGCCGGCCATGTTGCTTCAATTGTTCTTCTTCTTGCAAAAGGAAGTGCTCGATTGCCGGGGCGCATCACCACCATCGATACTGCTCTTCCTCCACCTACCACTCGATCGATCTGGACTTCTTATAGTCATCAAAATCAACGCCGCATCTAGATGCGCCCTTGTTGATTTTTCTTCTCGTGAAAAGTACTCGATTTCTTAGTTAGATACTCTACCCGAGCTAGACTGCGATAGAATTCTAGATTAATTTATAACCCAAGAAAAATCAACGGTTGTGTTATGAATTCGTTTTCGAGTATAATATTTTTTTAACAAAAAGTTGAAGACAAAACATATTTTCATGTTTAATATATATTAAAAATATATAAAATGATAAACAACAAATAAGTCATTAACAGCAATTAAATAATAACAAATATTTTATATATAAAAACAAAGTTAGATGTGAGTACAAATGTTTTATATTTGATGTCCTTTTGTTTTGTATTTTTATATTTATTTGATCTTAGAGGTTAATTCTCATTTCTAATAATAAATATTTTTTTATAAATACATCATGCAAATATAGCTCATTTGTATAAAACATAAAACAAAACAATTAAGAAAAATTATAATAATCTTTTCGAAGTATACAAAATAAAAAAATAAAAAAAATAAACCAAACAATTTTTAAAAAAATAGAGAAAGGATATCAATGAATATTTAAATTGAAAAAACAAATGCATAGAAAAAAAAAAAAGACCATGAGCTACTGAGCCTGGTAGGCCAAGCCTATGCACCTGGCTAACCATAAAAAAATCCTAGCACGCACGGGCCTAGAAGCCTGGTCCCACTCGCATGGCTAAATTTTTTTTCTACACTAGTTTTTTATTTTTTAACAAGCAACAAGTCTCATGCTAGATTGTATTTTCGGTCATCTTCAGAATTGCCTTTACTACGCCTGCTAGTGGCATTTATTTAATTTTAAATACAATCATGTCAATTTTACTAGCAATTATGATAAAGTTTTACCGACTTCAATCTAAAGAATTAAATTGTTTTAAGTACTATAAAAATCTAATTTTATAAGCAATTATAATATATATAGGTTTATCTACATTGAGTCTAAAATCATTTATTTAAATTTAATGGCAGCACTTCAAACAAATGATTTTCTTTTTATAATGTATGGTGGTAAAGATATATCATAATTTTAACTAAAACTAAAAACAAATATGTACACGTAGCAAACAATGAAATTATATTCATGAATCCGAAATCTAGATCTAAGTACAAACTACTTGAAAATAGAAAAATAATTATCCGTGATCATATAATCTAATTTACAGCTCCATATAAATAAAATGTAAGTCTTTCAAGAAATACATTCATATAGAGATTTGTACACTTAAATCTCACAAGATTTAATTAACTGAAATTCATGAGTGTTTTTGTATTTTTTTTAAAACACATTAAAATCATTAAATTTTTTTAAAAATAAAATTTTTTAAGTAAAGATATTTTAGTGCTACAATCTATGTAGCTAAAGTTCTGCTCTATTCTCGATTTCAAAAAAAAGTAAAGATATTTTAGTATTTTTATTTTTAAGTTATAATCAAATTAATTAAGAAATAATTTAGTATTTTAATAAATATAAATATTATTAAAAAAATTATCGAAGAAGTTAAAACTCAATATTGCCGGGGAGCAAAAAGGCCTGTCCTTGCCATGGAGAAATTGTAGTTGAGCAATAATAAATAAGGTTGAGAGTGGGTCCCCGGATGCCACTCTACTTTCAATTTTTTATTTTATTAACTCTCTACATAATAGTAGTCTACAGCAACAATTCTTTTATTAGACAAGCAGGTATTTATATATTCCTAGATAACACTCTATTGTACTAGTTCGGTCGTTAGTTTGGCCAAGTATCATCGATTTAATGATATAAAGTCTAATAATTATAAGAATATACCTTAATTAGTTAGATTTTAGATTTATTTTTTAAAATTTATTAATTCGAGTCTTATAAATTTCAGGGTCACTGGAGGCTTGCATGACCGTTAACTTCAGAGCCTGTAAAATTAGTTGAGGTATGTGTAAGCTGGCCCAACAACCACGTTAATAAAAAAAAATGATATTAAGGGTAATATAGTATCTATTTTTAGCAAAGATATTTTTGTAGTTTCAATTTCAACAATTAGGTCCCTGGTTGGACCATTAGCCAGCAGAAATTCCTCCGTCAGTAGTCAATTCAATTTTTCATTAATTTTTACTTTGAGTACACATGTCAGATTTCTAATTTCAGAAAAAACTGGTTGAGAATAATAACAAATTCAAAATTCAAAAGTAAACTATTTAAAAACAATTTGATTTTTTTATATATACTTCTAGATATTATTTTTATTTTTTATTGACACTAGTAAGACTTTCTAATTCATTTTAAAAAGTAAAAAAAATATATAAACAATTATTTTTTTTATCACAAACTAATTACCACATCCTAGGTCTTGTAAATCCCAATAATAATACTCAATTGAAATCACAAGAATGTCTTCGCTAAAAATCGATACAATAAACCAATTACCGTCAGTCACCAAAATAATATATTAAATTATTAAAATCCAGAAAAATTAAATAAAACTAGGAGAGACTCAGTTGGAGAAATAAGTATACTTTTATAGTAGTTGCGTCGATTACCTTCTCTATATTTTATTCCCCTTTCCTTTCCTTTGTTTGTTTGCTTTAATTGATCATTGTTCTTCATCATTCTACCTTAGTGCTAGGCTGTATTAAGACAAGGATTAACTATTTCCATGCCAACAATTTATTGTATCAACTTGTGACTAAGTTCGGAAGGCAATATTTGTGTAATAACATCTTTTTTAAATAGAAAAGAATTCTATTTTTGAGTTTCGAAAAATAATTTTTTAGATTATACCCTAAACTTGGTATGTATATAACTTTGTATTATAGGGTCATAGGTTAATCTATTAGATTCAAGGGGTTGATCGAATGTATCTATAAAAAACTTAAGGAGGCTCAATATTCAATGTACATAAAAAACATAAATTGCTACAGTAAAATTATTATTTTATCTTTCCCTGAAAAACTATTGGACCGGCTACTAGTGTAGAACAATCTTTTCACAGGATCTATTACTTTTTTTTTTTTTTTTTTTAGTTTAACGTGGGTGTCCGAGCCAGCTTGCGCGTACCTCGACTAATCCCACGGGCCCTGAAGTTAACAACCATGTAAGCCTCCAGTGGCCATCATATGAGCAACCACAGGGCTCGAACCTGAGACCACAGAAGGAGCAAACCTCTTGATCCCAAGTTCTTACCACTAGATCACCACCTAGATGGTTAAATTGGTTGGAAGGCATATAGGTCTTTTCAACTTTTTTAGCACGATAGAATTACTATAATACTTTTAAAGGAATAAGAAGCAAATCAAATAAAATATCCTAAAGTGAGTATCTAATGTTTATATTTAATCAATTAATTTAATTTAATTCAAAAACAAAATTAAATTTAATCAATTAAGTGAGTATCTAATGCTTATATTTAATCAATTAATTTAAATATTGGACAACTAAATTGAAAAAAATAAGATTAAAAAAAAACTAGATAACCTGGACAGACCTCCTAAACCCGGATTAATCTCTCAAACTCGCAACCTGATAAGCTTTAAACCCAATCTCAATTAATAAGCTCAACACTTGCAAATTTAATGTAGAATGATGAAATCGTAAAAAAATAATAATAGAAAAAAAAAACTTAATAAGAATGAAATTATATATAAAAAACAATTTGAAAAGTCATCTTAAATAAAATAAATAGCAATTAAAAAAATAAATATCAAGTTTAATAGATAAAAACTTCACAGGAGATAAAATTTAAAAAAATTATAATTATATAAATGATTTCAAATAAAAAAAATATTAATTAAAAGAATATGAACTAAATATTTTTTTAAAAAATTATTAAATTTTTGAAAGGTTAGGGTGAGAAAAAAATTAAAAGAAAAACAAAAAAAGCGGCGAACCAGAAAAAATTAAGGCACATGTGTCGTCTGGATAGGTAGGGCCGAGAGTCTTCTATCACCGTCTTAAACACCATCATTTGTTTAGCAAAGCCTTTGCATGTGCCGCCATAATTTTCCAAGAGCTCCTAATTAAGCGCCTCTCAATTAACCATTTAAATAATATTATATATTTTGTAAAAGTCATTTCATCCCATCTCTCAAATTGATTATAATTGAAAACACCGTAGGGAAAAAAATACACAAATGCCCCTGTGCATTTCAGTTTTTATTTTTGGTTTTCGAGGAGTAATTTCAATAATTTACTATTCAATTAAACTCGAAAACTCGAAAGGATAAAAATACCTTTAAATAAAAGATATATATGACTTTTTTTGTTTTTAAGAGTAAAAAAAGTCATTTTTACTATGAGAAAAAAAATACGTAGACCAATCAGCTTTTAATTTATTCGGTAATTGATGAAGCTACCTCTATATAAGCAAGCCTTGCCAACTTTTCTCAGAAAGACAAAGAGGTCGAAATATTGTTCCAAACCACAGTATTTTGAATCTTTTTACACAGTAAATTACTGATTCCTTTTAGCTTTGTATATTGTAAATGTGATCCATCTTAGGTTGTAGGTTATCAGGTTTTCGAGTTAATTTGTTCGTTCGGATGGAGTTTCACAACAACAGTTAGGAATCAAGTCTTTTTGGAAGGAGGAGAATGGAAAAAAAGAGTATTTAATTTCCCTTCATATAGTTACAGATCCAGATCGGGAGAGCCTATTTTATTTCCTTCTTTAGCTTCATCTCCGCTTGCTTTCCATAACCCAGGAACTTAAGCTAAAGACTCACTTCAAGCACATTGGCTTCCATTGTAGATTTAGTTTGTTATTGCTTGATTTTAAAACCCAGAATAGTATTCTGCTGTCAAACATTGACCGCCGCTGGAAAACTCCTTTCTGCTGGAAGCTTAATGGAAACTTATTTCGTTTGCTTGGGAGTACTGAAATTCACTAGTAGCTGCTGCACTGAGAGTCAAAATAAAGCCAGTGGATTTTCATGAATTATGAAGCTAACTCCTTGCTCATGAAACACTGTAACTGTTGGAAAACATTCTATACAACCATGCTAAGATCTATCAGCAGTCTCAGCAAGCCAAAGAGCAAAACTTGCAACAACAAATTAACAACATGAACAATTACAGTGGGTTTTAACTACCAGAACATTAATCACGGACAAAGAGAATTCTTTAAACCCAAGTGCCAGATTTTTTTGATTGACAAATCACACTGCTGCTATAACTATAGAATGAGTATTGATTGGGGCCACCTATAACGGCAACGTTTCCATATCTGATTGGTTTCCTGGCACAGTACTAGCCATTCATCGCATGACCCTACCTAGAGAGTTTATAAAGAGCAAGATTAAAAGGAGCTTTTCAAGCAATACAATATGGAAAACAAGCGCTCCCTTGTGCATAATACTCCACTCACAAGAGCTTGTTCACGAACTTGTACTCACAAACACTACCTAACGAGTTAAATATTGACGAGCAAGATTAAAAAAATCACCACTCTTGATTTAGACACTTTGACAAGAACCTGATCACTTGTTTCTATGACCATGATGATTCTGGTAATCCTGCTGAGAGACCAGAATCCATTCAAAATTGGTAATTCTGATTATACAAAAGCAATTATTCAAAATTATACCGGCAGTGTATCGATCATAGAGTAGATAAGCTAGGCGTGTGTACACTCCATATAAAACTGTACTAAATATTCACGTACGTAAACTTTACTTCGTCTAACCTTGATATAAAAGACTTTAATTAGGCCGCAATAGCACATGGAAGTTGAAGATTTTGGGAAGTGATTCAGTTGCTAATACACCGATTAGGTGCAGAACATTTACATGGTAGTGGTTAGACTTTGAATGGAGCAATCTTCCATAAGGGTAAACAGTCATTTTACATCATATATATTACTTTATAAGTGCATGTTATTAGGACTTTATAACTGAGGAGGATTATATCTTCCATTTATAAGTCTTCAAACTGAGTTGGGTCTTTAGTATAATGGCACTAAAGTTTTTATACTCCCTCGGGAACCACAAAGTCCATTATCGAGTAGTTTGCTCTCTGATTTAGATTTAATGAATGCAATTCAACAGCTTTTTGCGAAAGTTCTCCACCACAAATGGCGTCTTTCTAGCCATGATCATGACAAACACTAATTAATAAGAAAATTTATCTTGTGCCACTGCATGCAAGACTTTATTATAGACTATAGAGATGTGGTTAGAGCAGTAATGGTTGTCATTAGCATAAATTCTTGTGACCGTGTTGTCTTTCTGGCATTATCAGCGCTAAAGTTATATATAATTTAAACGATGTTTAATACTTATATATATATGGTAGCAATATCATTGAAAAAGTTTTTTTGCCACTTATATTTTCTTTAATGAAGGCCATTAGGCACTTCTATCCCCATCACAACTTGAACCACAAATGTTAGTATAATATCCCATCATATATACTATATAGCAAGTAACATATCAAGTATTGTTAATTAATCAGCGAATATTATTAATCTTTGTTTAGTAGCATATCAAGCTATATATTACGTAATAGGTACGTTGGATTGAAGACATGAACCTCGTTTTCTTTCTGTAATTTTCACTGCCATGCTCTGGATATTAAAAAGCATACTGATCAATTAGAGCTATTCTTCCAAGTATCCTCTTTGGTGAAAAAATTATATGTACTAAACCCTAGATGGTATATACATAATATGATAATACATTAATATTTACTTGATCTATAATGTAGGTGAAAGCACAAATAGGTTAACAATAAGTATAAGTATAGAAAGACAGAGTTTTGGTCAAAAATAAGTTAGTACAGGCATCTTATTAGTAGTTTAATTATGTCTAATTAATGTATTTTGCATCTTTAAGAAGTTTATAACACCTTAAATAGGACATAAATCAATCTCTACTAGGTAATAAAATAAGAATCCCTAATCAAAAAGAAAAATATCATAAAATCTAATTAAACATAAAATCAAGGAAAATAAAAGAAAATAACAAAACTAGCTCAAACAATATCTTTGGGGTCTAATTGGAGAGTCTTCTAGAGCTCGACTAGTTTTAGCAAGTCAAGCTTCCTATAAAACTAGGTCTCAGAATCTCTTGATAAAATTTAAGCATGAATCAATTGTTGGTTTGAGAATTCTAGCTTTTTATTTTTCACAGTATTAGTTTAGTGCGACCAGATCTTTTATTAAGCTTATCTTTTTTTCATTAATCCATAAAAGATATATGTTAGGTCATCCACAAAATCTGCTTATAAGAAATTCTCATTTGATTGCTTAGAATCTTTAGTTTCTGAAATCTAGTTGCATCAACTTATTTTCTAACTCAAACATAAATAATACAAGAAAAACAACAAACACAAGTAAAATGAAATTTTATTGAATCATCACGTAAAAAATATCCCAATTCAAATCTTATTAGTCAATATTTTCTCTAATCAAAACTCTATATCACAAGTCTTCTAGGTTGCTTATATATTAATAAAAATATGTTAAATAAAATTAGAAAAATAATAAAAGATTTAAATTAATAGAAAAAAAATCTTAGATCAACTAAAAAAATATTGCAAATTCTAAATAGTAAATTCTCAACCTTATTTGAAGGCTTTTCTAATCTCAAATGGCTATGAAATTTTAATAATTTTAGAATTTTCTTATAAAATTTTAAGAAAAAAAATATTATAAATCTTGAATAATTAATAACTTCTATATCTTATTTGAAAGCCTTCTCAACCGGAAATGGCTATAAAATTTGAATTTTATAAGTAGAGCTTATAGAGTTTCATGATAAAATTTTATTATAATTTAATAATCAAATAAAAAATTATACTGGCTATGCATTAAAAAAAATATCTTGTATCAATTTGAATATGAGCTTGCATCTCAGCCCTGATAAACTAACGTTTTAAAGGGTCAAATAAATTTGGGTCTGCCAAGTAAGTTAGACCGCATTGACATCTAACTACGCACCCACCATTTCTCTGCATAGCTATAGATGACGTGGTGCTTTTGTGACCACTCGAAAAGCAAAACCACTATTTTCGAATGTTCCATCGACCCACAGATTTCATTTAAAAATAATTTCGTGCATGCAGCACCATTGTTTCACTCAATCTGTGTTCTGAAATCGTCTTGCAACATTATGATAATGCCAAAACTCGTTCTAATGATACGATAATGCAAAATTAGTAAGCTGTGATACACGTACTCGTCTAGTATTTGCTAGCTGATCACTAAGTCCTCGTGAAACGCCTATAAATACCCTAGCTAGCTAAGAACTTCTCCATCCCACCAAACAAATTTAGCACTTGGTTAATTTCTTATCTGAGATCTTCACTTTTATAAGTCAATATGTCTTCCATTGGAGTTGCTTGTGCTGAAGTTTACGTCAAGCAAAAACGTCAGATGGAGAAAATGAAGAGAATGGAGGAGGAAAGAGTGAGAAGAGGAGAGAATATTGTAATTGACGAGAGGACACTTGGTGGTTCTACTTCTACGAGTGGAAAGGGCAAGAACAAGGTCCATCCAGGTAATTTTCCTGGCTCGGAACGTGGAGGGAAGCAAGGAGAAGCGAGGGATAATGTGGCATAATTACTAGGGAGATGTTGGTGTGTGCTTCTTTGTGTGGATTTGTGTATCATTGGATTTGTTTTGTTTCTTTTTCTCGTTGTATTTCTAGTTTCTTTTAAGTGAAGAAACTGTGTAGCGTGTTTACAGTGTAATCTTTGCACAAAACTCAACTTTGTCAATTGTCATGGTCTATATGTTGGTTTAATCCTTTACCAAACCAGCTTACTTGTATTTTATGTTTCTCTTATGTAGATTGGCTTTACTACCTGGTACTGTTAATCCTATGCTCTGTCTGGACTTGTAGCCCAGATGATGGTGACAATGGGTTAGATTTACTAATTTAGTAAAAAATGGAAGGTAAATTTCAATGCTTAATTTAATTCCAAGCTCCGTTTGTCTAAGGTATTTTTCCCATTTTTGTACGCTCACAAGTCACGGCAGAAGTTCTTATAAACGAAAATTAAATTAGTCTCTGATCTGATAAAACACAGCTACCTTAAGAGTTCAAAAAAAAAAAAAAATCTGCTTCACACGTCCAGATTTAAAGTTTGAACTATAATGATCGCGGAAATACAACTTCAGCAATTCAATTTAAGTTCAAGCTATCAGCTAGGTTTCAGGAGAAACTCTTGTATCTTAAACGAGATAGGATAATATATAGATTTTATTAATACAAGAATTAATGCTTAAAACTGTATGGTCCTGTAGTGGTTGTGGGCGATGACAGCACCCTACCAAGCTGTTAGTGGTTGTCTAAACGACAAACGACTGCCTGGTGTGCACACGCTTTGATTTCATTATCACCTCTTCAAAATATCGAAATCCTATGCTTTAAATTTTTTAGGCTAAAATAGCATGTGGGAAAGGCACCGTACAAATGCCTTTGGAACAGTGGAAGTATTGTTTTGTATTTCTCAAATAAAATAAAAATTCTCTATTAAGGGTAGGTTCTTTTCACAAGGTCCATTTTTTATTATAGAATTGATCAAGAGAATTTTGGTTTTTTTTTTTCATGGTAAAATTATTTAATTACCTTTAAAAACAAAAAATTAGTTAACTCATTAACAAGAAACTAAAGCATGTGGGAAAAGTATTATAGAAATGTCTTGATTTATTATGGATTAGAATAGTAAAATTACTATTTTTTCTTTAAAAATAATTGAATTGTCTGTTAGGGGCAATATAGCTTTTTTACAGGGTTCATTTAGTTATATATAATTGATTTGGGGTATCTCGATCTTTTCATATATTTTTGCATAGTATAGTTATTTAACTTCTCTTGAAAGCAAAAAAAAAAAAAATATTTAACTTGGATATAGGAGTGTTTTTGAAATTTCACTTTTCACAACAATATTGTTAAGTGATTGTATTTCTCTTAAAATAAAAAATTCTTTAGCTTGCCTCAAAGGATTTATTCATACTTTCATCTTGGTTTTTTGTGATAATCATGTAGTCTAAAAGACATTTTCGTATTTTAATAAATATAAAAAATAAAAATAAAAATATTTGGTATGTGTATTGAACACGCCTTCAAGTAAGTCGTCATGTCATGTTCAAGCAATGCATGTAGCGGTCTGCTGTGGCTAAAATAGATATTCCTTAGTGTTTTTTGAATTGTCATAGTGGGGCCTACCTTCCTAGGCACCGCGTATGGCATCATTCCATCATGTTAGGCCGCGATTGACTTCTTTTTCTTTTTCTCTATTCTCCTTGCTTTTCGTGTTTGGCCTCCTAAAATTTCATAATAGCCCTTTATTTTTTTTCCTTCATATTTGATCCATATTCTTTCAATTGATTTTTTTATTTGAATTGATTTATATAATTGAAACTTGTTTTCAATTACATCCTCCTTCAATTATCTTGTCTATTTGATTTGGTCCCCATTCTTTTAAATAATATTTATTTTATTTTAGATCATTTTTAAAATTGATTTTTTATGATTTCATCCTCCTTCTGTTTTATTGATATATTTTTTTTTTCTGATTCCATCCTACAACATTAAATTAACTCAAGTTTAGAAGATTCGTCGATGTTCAGTTTTTTTTTTAAGCTCTTGTTTTTTAATTTAGTTTTATTCTTCAACATTTGATTTAATTGGAAATTGAGCTCTATTATTTTTTTAAAATTTTCTTTCTATAGGACTTTTTACTAATTTTAAAAATAACCCAAGTTATCTTGGGTATTTTTTATTTGTTGTTCTATACTAAAAAAAATTTCAAGATAAATTTTGGTTTTGAATTAAATAAGTCAATTGTTTAAATATAAGCATAATATGCTCTTCATGATATTTGTGTTTGTTTAAATATAGCTTTTTTTGAGTTCTTTTTAATGAATTTATTGTTGTTGTTGTCAACCTTCAATAGTTGGTTGATTACAATTAGGCTACCTATTTTGTTCTGATTTGGATTCCATATGATTATCACGATCTTATACTTCGGTAGCAAGTTTCACGGGTTAACCATGGTTGGTTTAGATCGAGCAAATATGTCGCTATCTCAATAATTTTTTTTAAAAAAAATATGTCATCTCATGTGTCACTATCTTAATGTTTTAAAAGTATTTCATCTAGTATGCATCAAATTTTTACTTCCTAATATTTTTACATTATTTTTAAGGTTAGAAAAAAATGATCTGATTTGCAGTATAACGCAGACCAAAAATATAATATTTACTATGTAATGTATGCATATGAGTATAATTTCTTACATGCCATATCGATTATATATTTTAACCCTCAAAATGATTTATATAAATTCAACATAGCTATTTAATTGTTTTATTTGATAATTTGTAGTATTAAATCATTAAAAAAAAATAAAAACCAAATATTATTTCGTTACAAGGAAATTTTTAGATATACGGATTTTAAACCTAATTTGTTAGGTATTTTTGTCAATATACAAAATTCTATAGTAAGTTAATTCTTTCTAGGTAACATATGTAAATTGTTTTGTTTGCAAATATTCGATTTGCATATGCATGCTAGCTTACTATTAATTAATGTGCAACGTAACATTGAAACCAAAATTTTGCAAATACTTATTAAATTTTAATTATATATCTGAACCTTATAATTATAAAATTGATGGTGTTTCAAAATTCAGGATACTTAGGAATATAATTTTTAGTGGTTGGATTACAAATATATCAAGTGTTGATTCTATTAAATCCATTCTCTAGAGTAAAGAAAGGTAATCTCTTAATGAGAAAATCTTGATACCTATAAACAGTCCCTTTCGAGTGGATTTAAAGATCTTTAAATACTAGTAATTTTATAGAGAAAAATATTAATAAATATGCTAACGAACATTAAATTATAAGAGCAATATTGTTTGTTCTTATTTTGGTATGAAATGAATGCTTTGTAAGAAAATAGTATATTTGTGTAGAAAATAAAAATTATAAACATTTTATCTGGGTGATTCATAAGATATATATACCTTATGCACTTTGTTCTTTGGTTGATGGAGAGAACTTAAAAGTTATTTTATCTTTATAATATTAATGAGGGATAAATATTTTATACATGCATTAATAGAAACAAATATCTTTTACACGTGTATTAATAGTATTAATGGAGGATAAATATATCTTGCTCATGTATTAATGAGATAGAAAAGTAGTAGGCTATGAGAGACTCTTGTGCGTCTAAGGTGCACATTGAGTAACATCCAGAGTAGGCATGTGCCTAGTGCTTGGGCGTGGTTATGGTGACCAGCCCACAGTATCTTGGTAAATCATAACCAATTATATATATTTTTTCAAATATATGAATGCTTGGGGAAGCACTTGATTGGCATGTTGAAAAAAATATTCATTGACTTATCTGAAAGAAAAATCCGGGACAACGAAAAGAAATTGCATGATGTTTAGTGATTGAAACGAAATTAACACAATTAGAAATCATTTAGTTATCAAAAAACAAATGGAATTCCTCTTACAAGGCATGCAAGTGAGCTAGATCCGAGACTCTATTTCCATTGAGTGATGATGTAGTACTATTGGCCCTGGGATTATTATTGCTAAACTGAAGCTTCTTGAAAAAGCTATAGATGTGTTCACTGACTTCTGCCGGCCTTGCTTGGTTCGGAAAGTGGGCTACTCCTCCCATTACAACCACTTCTTCCAAACGTGGCACATCTTTCTTGAACCCGCCGTTGAGTATGTATTCCTTTAGCCCTGGAAGGTGGTAGTTGATGTCCTGATCACCTATAATAAACTTAACAGGTACTTGGATTTTTACCCCAATCCATGGTGCCATGAGGTCCCAAGTTCTGTAATAAAAGAGGAAAGAAAATAATTGGTTTGGCTTATGACCACCACACAGATGAAATGGCAATGTTCAACATCTTGGGAAATTCAGGTGTCATTTGCGGCAGATATAAAAAAATTTGTTAATTTGGATTTTACAACAACTATCACAAATTTTAGATTTCAAGAGTTTTAGCAATCCGTTGTCTTTTTTTTAATAAAAAAACAAATTTTCAAATTTTTTTATTATCAAATTTTTTAAAACAATTGTTTTTATTATTTTTTATGCTTTCTACGTACAGAAGTACTGTTGATAGATGGTACCGATGATTTTAAAAAGTTCAGTGCTCTCCGAAAAATCTATATCGAAACGAGGAAGCCTTAAATTAATTATTAACATCCAGATTGAAAATATATTATAACCAAAAAAGAAAGTCCCATTATTATTAAATAAGTTGGGAATAATTAGAGCTTACTGATTGATGGCTCGATAATAATTTAAAGCTCCAGTGAATCCTTTTTGGTTAAACTTGTTGGCGTAAAAATCGATATCTTCTTCTGAAAATCCAAGAGGCAAGCATGGAGGATCAGGTATGCCTCTGAATCCTGTTTCCTTGGGCACTATTAAGGGCTTCGGACCGAAACTTGAAAAGAATATCCTCAACATTTTTGCAGTGGCAACTTGAGCAAAGTCTTTTTCAATCTCTCCAGGCCCAGGTTCCTACAACAGTACGTAGAAAGATTTTTACTAGAATAGGTACCTCTCATTCAAAGAAATTAAATTATTGAATAATATTTATTCACGTTATTATTATATAAGAATTTATCCCAACTCAAGAATTAAGTTATTGGATAATATACCAATAATTGTTTTATATTAGATTTCTAATAGCAGAATATCAATACCGAAGGGTCTCCCTTTTAAAAATTAAAGATAACAAATTAAAAATAAATGAATAAAAGAATAATTATTACCTGAAACCTGCAGGCATAGTAATCCTCACCATAAATACTCTTCAAAACCTCCATGGGGTTAATAGTTTTCGGGTCTCTAGCCATGAATGCAACGTTCAAGTTGACCAAGGCCCTAACCCTGTCAGGTCTAAGCAAGCACAAGTACCAAGCAATCATAGCCCCCCAATCATGGCCAACCAGAAACACTTGATCAATCCCGAAGGAGTCGAGAAGACCTATCAGGTCACCAACGACGTGGAGACCGGTGTACTGGCTAGCTGATTCAGGAGCATCTGTGTCACCATATCCACGAAGATCTGGGGCAACGCAACGGTAACCGAGGGACGAAAGATGGAGGAGTTGGTGTCGCCATGAATACCAGAGTTCAGGGAACCCATGCAAGAAGAGGATAACTGGGCCCGTCCCTATTGAAGCTACGTGCATGTTTATGCCATTTGTGGCAACTGTAATGTGCTCTATCTTATCCATTATCCTTCTGATAATTTCTTGCTAGAGTTGGTGGCGGTTCAAGTGGCTAGAAAGAGATGGAATATGCATGAGATGGAAGCCAAAAGCTGAAATATGTGAATTAAGTCTATGCAATGCGAATGCAACAATTATTTATCCAGTGAAAGCCTCCTAAATATGCCAAGACATTAATGGGGTCCGGTATTTTCTTTTTTGTTTGTTTTGATTAGCTTTCGCACTGACAAAACACAACTAACTTTCCAACGAAAGCCTCAAGCGAAGAAGAAAGGGATGAACACTGCTACAAGTTACCAGCCAAATGCGCTTGTGGCCTGTGGGTCCTTCTTTGTATCATTGTTTTTTTTTTCTTTTTTCAGTTTTAGTTTCTGATTATTTTTATAAATTGTTTTCAAATCTTCTCATACCATATTAAATATTATAAATATTTTTATGCACTAAAGGATTTTATGAGAATTATATATTGTTTGTTTGTTCAATTATTTTATATATCTCTAACTATTTTAATAATATTTATTTGATAAATTGGATGTTCATAGGTTAGTGAATCACTTAGCTTCTAGACAAACAATGCTACACAAGTAATTAAGCTATTGGTTATAATTAACCTAGCCCCTTTTATTTGTGTTTGTGATTTTCAAATATATAATGCAATATTTTCCAACAAATTGAGGGAATTCAATGTATGAAAATAATTATATATAGAACGCAACTGAAATTGATAATAAGTACCAATTAAATCAATTCAGTATATATAAACTATATCTACAAACACTACAGTTGGACTAGTTGTTGGGAAAATTGAGGGTGGGAAATTTCGTTTTTAATATTCTAATGGGTAGCAAGAAATTAAAAAGCATGTACTGCCAAAGTGTGAGTTGGTGCGGACCAATTATCGAGTTCGTGTAAATTAATGATCAATTGTGTTTTGTTATAAAAAAAAATGAAATGATTGAAATGGTAAAATAATCGCTTTTTTTTTATTTTTAATATTTTTAAGGTTTATAGTTGAAGTAAATGAAGATAAAATATCAATGAATAGTGGAAAATAAAAATAACTGGAAAAATCATTATCTTGCTAAATATATGCCTTCTCCATCTATTCTTGGTGAACAACCTATTTAGTTTCAAATTTGTATTGAGTTCTACCATACTGCTCGCACTTATCTGCAAGAGAATCAGGTTTTTCCTGCTGATATGATCAGTAATTAATTCCTTCGATGGTCTACACATGTAAGATTCTTCTTAACCAATATGGCACTGATCTGCCTCTCATTACATGACCAATTCACCAGGTACTCTTGGAACTTACCAATCATATAAAGGTCCGCATTATTTCAGGTTGGAGATGGTGCAAAATTAAGAACACCACACATTAGCAAAACATTTATTTCGTCTACTCATTCTACTTTTAAACTTAACAATGTTCTAGTTGTTCCTTAACCAAAAATCTTGTCTCAGTACATTGATTTGTCAAAGATAATGCTTGCTAGCTCTCTTGTTTTTGACCCTTTTGGTTTTCTATGAAGGACTATCCAACTAAGAGGCTTTATTTTTATGAGTCAAGTTTTGTTTCTTTAAAACATTATCTCTTGTTCATTATGATGTGTGGTCTTCACCTATATTTTCATTCATTCTTACAAATTTTATGTTCTTGTTCATTTATTTTTTGTTGTTGCCGCGTTATTATTTTTATCTTATTATCAAATTAATCAAAATTTATTTTAACTTTTGAATTTCTCTCACTTTTTTAAAGACATGATTGTCTCTTATTTTTCTCAGGCTAAGAAAAATTTGATCCAGTTTGTAGTATCGCACAATTCACCAATCTAATATTAATTTAAAATTTTAAACTATTAATTAGACAAAACTCTAGAAATGGTTTTACAATTATGAAGAACTTAAAAGAGTCGGTGAATTCATTGTTCACAAGCTCACAAAACACTTTGAATTTGCAAATGAATTTTGTGACTTTTTTTTGCTTTAACATTTTTTTCTTTGGTCATTGAAATTTTATTTTATTTTTTAATTTCATCATTTCACATTGCATTGATTAGAAATTGAACTTGATAAATTGTTTTGATTTTTTTATAGGATTATCGTGCTCTTAAAACAAGCATCCTGATATTTCATTGGTGCTTGATTTTGCAAAAAAATAATTTGATTTTATTGCTTGAAAAGGATTAAAATGCAAGGACCTAATTTAATTGTGAGGCAAAAATGAAGGATATTTTTTTGTTATTATTCATCACACGCTTTTTTGGGAATTTTTGCCTTCAAAATTCTATTAATTTTATTTTTAGTCCTTCTAATTTGAAAATTTTACATTTTTATCCAAGACTTCATTTTCTTCATATTTTGATCTCAAGGTTTAAAAGATTATAGATAAAGTTGCTAGAAATGACAAAGAAAAGGGAAAGTTATTGGTTGGCTATATTTTGACAATAAAAAAATCAATCTTGGTGTCAACGAGTTCTATTCTACAAGAAGAGTTCTATTGAGATATTATTCAACCTTCATCTTACCAGGAAAAGTAGATCAGGTTAAGAAAGAGTTTTTTTTAGTTTGATTTTGTGTTTTCAACTGATTTAGGTGTGTTTTAGTTGAGAAATTGATTTCAATAAATTCTAATGATCTTTATTGAGTATTTTAAGGTGAGGATATATTGAAAATTAGTTTTTTGGACCAAAAGAACCCAAATCTGATTTTTCAACTAATTTTCTAATGATCGGAGTCTGGTCTGACAGATAATGCATTATTTACTTTCTTTAAAAAAAAATTTAAAAAACAAACGACGCATCGTCCGCTTATTTCCAAAAACAAAGAAGGCCCAGCTACAAGGGCCTTATTTTAAGGGGCCAGACATGTGTGGGCCACCTAGACTCTCATAACTGGCCTATTTTTACCTTTTATTTTTTTTCTTCTTAGATTTAATTACTTTAAAATTAATTAATTTAGAATATATTAGATATATTATTTTATTAAATTCTTAAATTAATTAAGAATTTATTTGAGATATTATTTTATTAAATATCAAACAATTTTTACTCTATTTTCATATAAGATTACAAGAGTCTTCTTATAACTTTATTTAGTGGCTTTCCTTCAAGCAACTATTTTTATTATCATATCATTTAATAAGAAATAGTTTTTTTAAAAATAAAGTTATTAGACTTAGTCGAGTTTATGAATCGGGTCGTGGGTTTGACAGATTGACTTAGGTTGATACAAGATATATTTGTCTTAATAGTAAAAAAAATAAAATTAAAGTCAAGTTGGGTTTTAACCTGGTTGTCTAAATTGTTTTTAGACCTGTCAAATCAACAAGATCATATCGGATTAACCCAATACAGTTTAATTTAAAACTTATGACAAGCAAGGTGTCGGGTTAGGAGGTCTCCTAGTTGAACCCCTACGTCAAGTTTAATGACACTATCAAAAAGTTTTTCGTGATAACTTGCGAGCGTTGTATTATTCTTATTCTTTTAATACTTTCATGTGAAAATTATCATATTATTTTTTTTTTATTGTTGGATTTTAGGATAATAATAAGATGTTACGAAGGAATTTATTAGAGAGATATCTTTTGTATCTTTATTTCAAATTGTTCAAGTTTTTTTTTTTTGGCTATGTATTGTGATTACTTTTGATTTTTTTGAATGACATAGAAGAAAGTTTTATTTTTTTGTTGAAATTAAAAATATTAATAAAAAAAATAAAGAAATATGCTATGAAATTAGTTTGTTTTAATGAAATTTAAATTATTAATCTTTTTATAAAAAAAAATATTTCTAATTAATAATTAAATATAAGGAATTTGATGGCTTTATGTATTACAAAATCGAATATCATAATATGCATATATTTTTAATCTTTATGTTTGAGCTTTTTAGTTGGTATTAATAAAAACAATTTAATATTTATTGGTGTATATAATCTTTAATATATTTTATTAATGTATGTTGAATTTACAATTTAAAAAAAAAACACTACATTAATAATGTCTACGGTCTACGCATTCTATTTTTAAATTAAGAAGAAAAATTTGATGGCATTCGAAGGAGAGCGCCGGCCAATCTATAAGATAAATGCTAGTCTCACCGTTAGCTACAAACGCCAATGGAATCGATGTTGCTATTTTCAATAAATATATGATTATAACCATAGCTATCCATCAGACCGTTCTTCCTAAACGCCAACATCACTTTCATGAACATGTACCGTTTATATCAGAAAATTCTATTCTGTTTGTACGTGATTGCTTCTCAAATAAAAGGCCCAAAAATGGGAATCCTAATAACGTCATCCCTTTTCAATAGTTCTGAACTGCCTAAACCTGCTATTTATCAAACAAAACCACCACCAAAAGAGTACTTCAATGGAGTCCTATGGCCAAGTAGTGGTTTTAATTACTGGTTGCACCCAAGGTGGTATAGGTCATGCCTTGGCACGTGAATTTGCTGCTAACAACTGCCTTGTTGTGGCCACGGCCAGGTCATTGACTTCCATGAGAGACCTTGATCAAGATACCAGATTTTTTCTCCAAGAATTGGATGTTTTGTCTGATGAAAGTGTGCAGAATGTTGTGTCGAATGTTGTTGAAAGATATGGCAGAGTTGATATTTTGGTTAACAATGCTGGGATTCAATGTGTTGGCCCACTTGCTGAGATCCCTTTATCAGCTGCGCAAAACACTTTCGATACCAATGTTTTTGGTAACCTTCTTCTTCTCATCAAACCTTACTCTTGTTTATTTCATTGATCTATGTATTTTCTGATATTCTTTCTGCTTTTGGGTGCCGAAAACCCAATCAATGAGAATCTGATAGCCTTAAAACTATGGAATTGGCAACTGCAATCCCACTCTTAAATTAGTCTCAGCATGGCCGACAGGAACCGTATGAACGGAACTGCTTGGACTTTTCAGCTATAAAGATTAGTATCAGCAACTGAATACTTGTGGATTTTCTTGTAAAGACTGTATGCGCTGGCTTGCATACTCGTTATTTTTCTTGAAGCTTGAGTATCCTCTCTCTGACACACACGAACACATGGTGCAGCTTTCTTATAAATTCATAAACAAACCTTCCTGAAATATGGCAATGACAAGTTTATTGTTGTAAGATAATTCTTCATGGATTAATCCACTTCTTGTGTAAGTTATATGTGATGTCTTTGTTCATGTCATGGCCTAGTACTAGGCTATGACTTCGATAAATGTCTTGCTGATCTGTTCATACTACTTCATAGGTTCTTTAGCTACTCTGAAAAGGTTATATGGACGATCAGTTTCCAATAGTGATTACGAATTTCAGGACTCTCCCTGCATCTTTGATCATGCTTGCTAGCACTTGATTTGCTGTTGGTAAAACTACCAAGATCTTGTTTTTCCTGTTGTTTTGACTTTACAAATACATGTAGGTACCATGAGGATGGTTCAAGCTGTTGTTCCTCACATGGCATCTAGGAAGAAGGGGAAAATCTTAAATGTTGGAAGTGCTTCTGTTTTGGCTCCTCTTCCATGGGCTGGTGTCTATACTGCAACCAAAGCAGCTCTTCATTCACTAACTGATAACATGAGGTTTGTATGTAGTGAGATGCCTATGTTACTTACCTTCTCCCATCAATCGTCTAGTTGGTGTATGCATGTATCTAATAGTAACAAGGAGTTGAAACAGCACTGACAACTCCAGCATGATATTATCATATTAAATTAAGTCGCCAGTCTTCTATAATCATCAACTAATGCGTGGGGTAGAGGATTTGTTAACATAGTTTTCATTAATTATGGCTCAAATCTATAATTAATCTTCTTAAACCTCAGATTGGGAACAGCATAACTTTGGTATATCAACAACAAAGTAAGGAAATATTTGTGTTAAATGCAGGCTGGAACTTAGGCTTTTTGGGATCCAGGTGATCAATGTTGTTCCTGGAGCTGTTAAATCAAACATCGGAAATTCTGCCATATCCAGCTACAACCATATGCCTGAGTGGAGATTATACAAGCCATTTGAAGCAGCTATATGGAACAGGGCTTGCCTTTTCCAGGGACCTAAGACCACCCCCACCGAAGAGTTTGCGAAGAAGACGGTTGCTACTGTGCTAAAGAAAAATCCACCAGCATGGTTTTCCTTTGGCCGATTCTCTACTATCTTGTCGATCATGTATCATTTGCCACTTTATGTTAAAGATTGTATCGCAAGGCAAGTATTTAAAAGCATGTTTGAAACCAATTCCACACCAAGATTTAGTTCAAATCGTTAAGTAAAATCGAAATCAGTTTGAATTGTACTTTTTATTCAAAATGTCTCGACATTTAGTTCCTCCTTGTAACAATCCCGACTTTCTGTGATAGAAATACTTCTTTGTGTGATGAGAAACGAGGGTGAATTGTTATAATAAGGGTGTAATTGAAAGAATTAAGGAACTGGGATTTTATTGAATTGAAAATTCTGAATAACAAGGATTCAATTGAAAAACAAGAGGCTTTTCTAGACATATTTTAGTTTACACAGGCCGATTATTCCTAATAAACTGATATATGTACAAAATTGGAAATGAATGTGATTCAAATTTTGAAAACAAATCTCTGGACCTGATTGAATTAGCTGTGATTTTCCCTTCAAATTTTAAAAATATGATATTGGCTTAACAATTTAATATTTAATTAGCATTAACAAATCTTTCACAATGGATTAACTCATCTATTTTTTAAATTTATTTTATTAAATTTAAATAGTATTTTTAATTTTTTTAATTAAAAAGATAATATTGTAATTCTTCTACTATATTAAATATTCAGATCATTCTCTCTGTTTTTGGGAGCCAAGAACCCAATCAATGAGAATCGTCCAAAAGATTTTCACATATTCAGCTGATGATTGAAACTCCTTCCATCTGAGAATACGAGTTCCTGAGCACATTTAGTAGGATTTCAATAACATGCAGGCTGTGCAATTTGTTTGCTTTTTCTTAGTAGTTTCGGCCATTGCTTGATCTGCATCTGATTTTGAGTTCCCTGGTTCTCAATTTTATACTGAAAAGATTAATCTACCAACCTTCTTTCCTCATTTTATACGCAACCACAAGTTATTTCAGTAAACCAACAAAACCTAACCGACTGGCACGCCATTACATTGTTTCTCCAAGCATCAAAACGAAATATGCAGGCATTTATACACTGACCTAATTATATCTACCAAACTAAAAGTACGTTTTTTTCTCTAGGAATGAGAAGGGTGGGCATAGTACTCCATTACAGGTGGTTGATGAGGCCTGAAATTAGCACCCAGAGTTTGTTGAGTTAAAGACATTGGTTGTTGCTGGTTTATTATGTTCCGCTGCTGTGCCAATGATAATGGTTGCTGCTGTGGCATTTGTGATGGTTGATGCGCCATAGGCACCATTGAACTTGCCTGGTAGGGTGGGGGTGGGGGTGGTCCTGGGGGTAAGGGAGAGGTGTTACCATAAGCATATGGGGTCATGATCCCACCTGCTGGCTGTAAATATTGCTGGGAGGATGGGTTAAATTGAGCTTGAGTGGTTGGGGTCTGGTTCGGCATAGTAGGCTGGGGCAACAAAACTGGCTGATATGAGTGTGTTGTTGGAGCAGCAAGTGGCTGTGCTGGCATAAAAACATTTGAATCTGATACGGGCAATGAGTTTTCCGGTTTTGACAATGATTGGACGGGCATGGATGCATATGAATTTGACAGTGTTGGGGCCTTCGTTAATTGAGCATTTTTTGCTTCTTCAGCTGCAAATGTAGAGAGAACAGCGTGCATGATCATTTGAGAAGAGGAGGAAGCTGCAAGCTTCTCTGCAACCTCGGCAGCAATAGCTGCAGCTGTCCTCTTAGGTGCTTGTCCTGCTTTTGCATTTGAATCAACTGGTACTGTAGTTACTGTAGATGCTTTAGATACTTCTTCACCAATAAGCAACCTTCGCATTTTGCTGGCTTCCTCTACTTGTGCCTGTGCGACCTGAAATTGACAAAAAAAATTAATTAAATAAAACAACTGCTCCATGATTCATCATAACACTAAGATATAGCCCTGATGGGGACAAACAAGAGTCTAGATGGGCAAAGAGGCCTTCAATTAGGATTTCTATGCAGCAATGCTAGGAAGATACATCGTACTGGCCTTGAAAACATCCAAACTTGAGAAAAATCATTGAATATGCCAGTGTTATAAGAATGCGCAGGCCAAGGTTTTTCTTCATCGGTAATGCAAAAGGTAAACTATTTGGGCTTCTGAAAACAAGGTGTTGATAGATAATGCAAAGACTGATGTTGGTTTTACAACAACACAAAATCAAAGGTTTATTGGTTTGATAAAGTGTATAGACAACAGGCAAAAATCTTTCACATTTCAAAGGAACAAATGAAAACAGAAAAAAAAAAATTAAGGCTCGGAATGTGCAAAATCCATGCCTGCCTCAGAGCTCGAACTTCCTCCAGTTCAGATTCCTTGGAAACATAAAAAAAATGAATCAATAAGACAAGCTTTAAGTGAATAGAATTGCAAAAACATGTATATCTCATTCATTCACAAACACAACAGAAAATATCCGTAGAAGAATACAAGGAGGGCTAGACATCCTCCTTTACTGGAAAAGAAAACTAATAGAGAAGAGCTTTTCAATCATGCTGAACATCTGGCTGGATAAACTCCATTAAAAGCCCCTGCAGCTTTGCTCTATAGAGAGGCCAAAAAAATTTTTATCACAGATTCTCTATAGATCCTCTCTGCCCAAACACCCCATATAATGGCAATTTGTGTATTAATTGATAAGTGACATTTAAATAACAAGTGAAGGTGATGAATACCTGTTCCTGTAAAGATTCTTTTAACTGTGAGACAAGCGCTACTCTACATGCTTCAACTGATTTAAGTTTCTCAATACTTCGTTTCAAAAGATTCTCTTCATTCTCCAGTTTCTTGGCCAAAGTTTTTCGTGTTGGATCTTTATCTGAGAAATAAGAATTGCGCTTCAGAGACCCACATCTTTTGAAAGTCAAAACTCAGGCTGTGAAAGCATTTCAGGAGAAAACATGTAATGCCAGAAAAGTTGTGGAACATTTCCAAGAAACCACTTTAATCTTTTTCTATATGAACTTCAAGTTCATTTCTCTTACCATTATTACTACAGGCAATATCAACATCTTTCTTCATATCCCTCGTACGACAAACTGCAGACTTGCAATTACTCATCTCTGCCTCTTCATTGGGCCGCTCACTAACCACCAAGTTAAATGCTGATACTAGTTTTTCAGCAGCACCTCCAATAGACAATTTCTGGTTCCCAGTGTATTGACATGACAGTCGGACACATGATCAGGAAAAAAGAATATGAAGATATGTAAACAATACACACACATAAAAACAAATAGAAGACAAAAAGAAACAATGAAAGATCCTTGGTCTAACCGTTCTAATGGATCGTGAATCTCGTTTTGTATTTTTCACAGAGCGTGAACGTTTTTTGCTCAACTCCAAGGGTGGAGGAGCATCTTCTCCAAGCATCACCTCTTTGAGACTCCGAGCACGTGACCCAAACACTGTCCTTTCTTCCCATATATTTACCTGGTGATTATGTGCGCACAAGTTCAATAATCTTAATCACCTTTCCGACTTTCTTAAGACATACTACACCATTAAGCACGTAAATGGCATCATATTGGCATCTCATACTTCTTTTGACGCTCAACTAACATATAAATACATCCAATTTCCTTTTGTTTCCTCCCGAGCTTGGCATACGAGGCATGTTTATTTATATTTTATAAGATGCACGCAACAAATCCAGCTAAATGTTGATTGATGAATTCCTAGACTAGCAATAAATAAGGCATTGCAAAACAAGAGGCTGACAAAGAGAAATACATTAAAAAAAAATAGGTTGGAGAAAGGAATCTTAGCCTCAATCGCTAATTGATTATGATGCTCAACATTCACAATAGCAATGCTTTGCTCTCCGGTACTTTTATGAGAGCATATTCATGCAGGAAACAAAAAAAGGTGTTCCGTGTCATGATGTTTGAATCAGCTGCCCCAACAGAAATAAAAACTTACCAATCTAGAGACGACATTCTTGCCACGGTCATCACCTTTCTTGACTATATTTTTTAGCGCTGCAGGAAGAACTTTCCAAAACTCATTAACAAATTCGCTTCCTTTCTTCTTACTGTTCTGTAGGATGTCATTTGCAAGATACAATAGAGGTACTTTCTGGAGCATAGCTGAGTTGCGGAACTGTTTGTCCCATGCCTCAACAACAGATTCTGCTTTGCTTCGGTGAACTATGCACCAGCGCGACAAAGCTATACCATAAAGTTAAGGTAACATGCATACCAAGTCAACAGAAAATCAAAATAATTACTCAATAATTTCGGTAAGAAACTATTTTCAATGCATATGCACGTTACATAATCATTCCTCTAAATTGATGAACATTAGAGCAGAAGTACCAAATAAAACTGAATCAAATAAATTGGTAACACTATTTTCAATGCACTGTCCAATTTTTAGGTAATATAAACAATGATTGTCCTGAAACAGTATAAAATATAAAACAATTCACTATGAGTTTCAGATTTGATAGGCATATAAATAACTGAAAACAAGCTGCAGAATTCATTAATTAAAAATACAAGAAAAAGGAAGGATACATTCAATACATTGCTGGGTACCATTGACCTTGGAAAGGTTATCTGCAAGTGTCTCTTCACTAAATGTACTATTCATATCTCCTTTAACAATGTCTTCCACCAAACCCTAAAAGAAAACACTTCAATTCTTGAAACCAAGCCAGACCCTTTATAGATCCAATTGAAAACAACAACTTGCAATCATGAATGTGAGCTACAGCTAACCACGTGAAAGTTTCAATCTTTAAGCCTTAAAATATTAGCATAGAAGAAAAGGGAGAGAAACGATAGATTGAAGTAGAATGAAAAACAAGCCATAAAAATTGGAAAGTGAGAGGGAAAGGGCGGAGTGAAACGACGACGTTGTAGAAAATAAAAATTAAGGGAAATGGTATTTAAGGTTTTTTTTTTCCTGGTATTGGCAAAACCCTAAAACAGGTTCATGTAAAAGAGAACAAAAATTTATGTGAATTAAAATAAAACATGGATAGAGAGAAGATAGTTGCAGAAAAGAGAGAGGTGCTGAGGTTTGGACCATTTGGCAAAAGTTACGGAAATCCAACAGATTTTACTTCTTTTTTTTAATGTAATTGTTTGTTTATTATTTTTATGTCTGTTTAGGAAATTGATAAAAATTATGTTTTAAAGATTTTTTTTTCTTGGTAATATATTAAAATAATATTTTTTATTTTTTAAAATTTACTTTTAATATTAAAAAAAATATATTAAAAAATTAATTTGAAAAAAATAATCAAAAAATGAGGAAATGATAGTTCAATCTTATTTAACTAAACTAAACTTAGGTTTTGTTTGTTAGCTTGAATTTTTTTTTTATTGAAAAGTAGTTTTATAAAAAATAAATTCTGAAAAATGAGTTATTTTTTAATGTTTAGTAGTATCGTATAAAATAAATTGAAAAATATTTTTTAATATTTGATTATATCCAAAAATAAGCTGGAAAATAACTTTTAACTTTTTTTAACTTCTTAAAAAGTTTATTAAAAGAAAAAAAATCAAATCTGATATATAAAAAATTAAAAGATGATAAATTGAAAAAAAATAAAATTTCATGAATTATTTCAAATAAAACAAATAGCAATTAAAAGAATAAAAATCAAATATGACAAATTGAAAAATTGAAAGATAATGAAATTAAAAAAAAATCATAAATTATTTTAATAAAATGAATAAAAATAAAATATTATAGATAAAAAGATTTCAATTAAGAAAATGATAAAAGAAAAATAAATAACAATTAAAAGAATAAGAACTAAATTTAGTATAAAAATCAATTAAATCAAATTTGAATGGATGAAATTGAAAAACAAATATTAAGAATAATATATATAGCAATCAAAAGATTGATGATCAAATTTAATATAATTAACAAATAACAAGATATTTTTTATTTTTTTATAATTTCTAGAAAGCATTTTTTGCCTAAAATAAAAAAAAATACTTTACTAGAAATCAAACCAAACTTTTCTTTGATATAAAAGTATTTTTTATTGATCGACTTTTTTAATAGTAAACAAATACAAAAAAAATTAGAAAATAATTTGTAGGAAACCATTTTTCATTATAAAAAAAACACATAGGCATTAGTTATTATAAAACAATTAGTAATATCTTATTAGTTATTTTATTTAAAATACTTAAAATATATAAAAAATATAACTAGAAAAAAAAATAAAGTAAAGATATTCTTTATCACTTTTTATATATCATGATTTTATATTCTCTTTTTTTATGCTGGTGTCTTTCTTTAAAGTTGAATTCCAAGAAGTAACCAAGGTCATTCAGACTCATGCTTAAGGTAAAAACATAGTATTGTTTTTTTAAATTAATATGTATATTTAGGTTAGCTTGTACATATTTTAATTAATTTTATAGATTTTAAAATTAACAATGACTCTCAAATAATTCTAAAAGATCTCAAATTTATAATTATTGGACAGTAAATTAAGGTTTGACAAGTTCAGTTAACTTTAAAAAAAAAAAAAAAAAACAGTACTGTTGCTCTGCAACTTACTAGCTATTCAAGCTTTATGAACAGTACTCGTTATATATATATATATATATATATATATATATAGAGAGAGAGAGAGAGAGAGAGAGAGAGAGAGAGTTGTGGCAGCAAGGAAATGAAAATGATTCGCGAGAATCCACTCTCTATCATCTTGTGCAAGTGCAACTTTAATCTTTTCTTGATCTCAATTGAAGATGTGTGGATCTATGATGTGATTGATTTGATTTGATTTGATTAGTCCCTCCAGAAATTGAAAAGACTCCATCGGCAAGTAGATGAGCATTTCAAGAATAATAATCACTGTTGAAATATATATATCAGATTGTTCAATTATTATTATTTTTTTTATGATTTTTGATGTATTCAGGACAGCTCATGCATTATTAATTAATCTATTTTAAAATTAATAATAAGATAAATTTAATATTCTAAAATTTATAACACTTGAATTAATAATTTTTAAAAAATAAATTTAAAACTTCACTAATTAAACCATACCCCGTTAAGATTAAAATATTCAATTATTTTGACGTAAAGGTGTATGTGTAACCATATATTAGCTTCTTGATTTAGGATTCTACCTCCTTACTGGCTCCTTTTATTTACAGCGACCTCATCCGTAGCAATAGAGAGATAAATCATAAGATTGCTGTTCTTGGGGCTTTTTTTGAGTTGTTTAGCAGTGTTTTAATATTACAAGGATGATATTTAAATGTTTTTAGATAAAAATAAGTTTAACCAAAAAAAATTCTTGATTTGATTTTTCTAGTCACTATTATAGACTTGCCTTGTCCCAGTCCCGAGTTCGATCTTTCATGTGCACGCTTGTTACCCTCACGGTGCCTTACCTGTCTACTGGGCTTGCAGGATGTTCAGTAAACCTAGGGAATAATCGTGATGCGCGCAAGCTGGCCCGGATACCCCGGGTAAAAAAAAAAAAAAATAACAACATACAACACGTATTTGACAGACAACAAATCATCCATTCATTAGAAAAAGGACAAAAAAAAAAAAAAAAAAAAAAGCTAGAGGCTGAAGGTCCACACATGAGGCGCACGCACCTAGCCTCTTTTTATTTAATTTTTTTGTCTTCAATTGTTTTTACTTCTCATCACATCCTTTAACTTTTTCTAAAAAAGATAAAATTAAAAATTATTAAATCCAATGAATTTGGATAGCACCTGATAATGATTTATAAATGCTCTTGTGACAAATTGTTTTGATGCTTTTTTTAGTGTTTTTGATGATTTTGATATGTTTATATTAAAAATAACAAAAATCTAAAAAAAATCATTTTATACATTTTCAAGCTAGCATAAAGCCAGCTACATGAAAACAGTGTACAATGGTAGAACCAAATCACTAACTCACCATGCACATGTCAAAATCAAGAGCTACCAAAAGGGAAAAAACACTCATTATATAATAGAATCGCGAATCAACTACACTTTCAATTTTTTTACTGCTACGCTAAAATCGTGTAGCGCATGAGTGGAGCCATATCTGGATGGGTAATTTCAGAAAACTAGTGATTCATAATAGAAAGCTTGCTGTATCAAATATCTGAATCAAAACTTGCCACTTGAGTGCGCACAGCAGACGGGAATAAAATCCAAAACTGAAGGATTGACAATTGTTGTAGTTTCCAAACTATTCTAAAGTTGGAAGGGGAAAAAAAATCTCTGCGGTAAATTAACAGAACTGGAAGAATGACCTGCTTAATGATCACCAGGGACTGTCTTGATGATATCAGAATCACCTGTAACACAAAAGAAACGAGTGGCAATCAGAAAAATGTCAATGGCATCAACATAATGCCAAAATATACAGTTCAAGACATAATAATCTTTTAATGCATTACCTGCATCAACAATGCTCAGACAAGATACACGGAAGTACTTGCCACAAGCAGTTCCCAAATCAACATTGTCTGCAAAAAGGAAAAAAGGGGCATGAAGGAGGCGAAGGAAAGACAAGAGTGCAGTTTCAAAATCACTAGTACTAAAACATGGCAAAATAGCCTGCCTATTGCTAACGGTAAGAAAATCAAAATCATTTGATTATTCAAGGCCTGACAATTATTTCCAAACTCCAGGGGGAAACTCCAATATTCCAGGGGTGCTCATCATTCAGCAAAACATCCTCTTAAATGAAGCCATTTACACACATTGACAATCATGTCAAAATTGATACTAAGTGATTTAACAAAATGAAAACAAAATATAAAAACGAAGATGAAAAGCAAATCAAATTCAACGTGACTATATCAACTTGCCCATGTGGTTAATATTAAATGGATGTCGGGTACTCATGGAGTACATGAGTTTTTCCCAAAAACATGTGAAACCTAGATAACTAAATGTATGAACCAGCTATTGTACCGAGGCACAACAAAACCAAGAGATTGATGGCAAACAGTAACAAGATGCAAGATGACTAGAGTTGGTCTATATGATGTCTCAAAACCATGTACGTTTCCCAACATAGATTTGTCAAAGGTCTATAAATTCAGATTGAAGTCACAAGTTTCATGCGCCTTATGTTCCATGCATCTAATAAAGAATTCTTCAAACTTCTAGGGGCTACACATAATGATATAATAATGACTGCACAGACTGAAAGTTCAGCAACGACTCAATCAAATTCAAATTCTTAGACACGGTCAAGGACTCGAGGTTGCAAAATCTTTAAAAAAAAAAAGTTAAAAAAAAAAGGAGCATCATCTCGATAAACAAAATCATGATGTTTCAGCACAGATAAAACCAAGCAAAATTCATTACAGCATTATAATCACAAGCATGATATCCACTAATATGAATGCATTAAAGTTATAGCATGACTACTAGTACCAAACCAAAACCGTTCTCTATCTATAATAGATGTTGACGCAAAAAAAAAACATAAAAGCCCATAAAAAGGGAGCAAGAACTTACTGCCATTATAATGATGCACTCCAACCTTTGCGAGCATAGCATAATACTCAATCTCGGATTTCCTCAAAGGTGGGCAATTGTTTGATAATAGAATCAATTTTCCTGCATAAACATCGATCACCAAATAACCCCAAATTAAAATCTAAACAAAAAAAAAATCAAAATTAAGATCTCAGATATAGAAATTAAAAGTTAGTAATGTTAAATAAATAAATAAAACCTTTGGAGCTCCTTAGAGATTTAAGCACAGTTTTGTAACCAAGAGTGTACTTTCCACTCTTCATCACCAAAGCCAATCTGTTATTGATGCTCTCATGGGTCTTCTTCTATAAAATTGACAACAGCAGCAACAAAAAAATTAAAATACAAAATCAATAATCAATAATCAAATTTTCAATTAAACAACGAAACAAGTGAAATTAAGAGGAAATGGAAGAAAAGGGATTACAGTTTTCTTGGCTGTGACCATTTTGATGCTGTTTGGCTGTTTTCCTGGAAAAAATAAGAGTTTGATGGGAAATTAAGTTAAAAATAGAAGAATTTGCGTTATTGAGATGCTATGAGAGCGTAAAAAAGCTTACAGCGCTTAGGGTTTATTGAGATTTAGAATCAGAAGCTGAAAGAAACCCTAGAAGCTTGACGGCAGATGTACAGAGCACTAGGGCTTGTGTGTTTCGTTAGCTAATAAATGGCTTGCTTGCCCACGTGCAGTTCGCATGTGTTATTATTTCTATCTGTTAGTCCTCGAAGATAAAAGTAGTCTAATCCCATCCCTACAATTTGTTTTTTTAACTATTGTGGGAAATCAAATTATATTCTTAAGAGAAGCAAAAGGCCATGGAGAAAATTGTGTCCAAGTCATCAGGATTTACCACATCAATGTATTGTTCTTGTAAGAAAAAGAATGTGTCTGTGAAAGGTGATTTTAGGATGAAACTTAGATATTATATCTTTAGAGTCAGCACGATGCTTTATTTAAAACATATTGACCATGCCAAGGAATTCGGTTGAGGATCCGAATGAGGTCGTCCAGAGTGACTCGAGTAGCTGTCTGAGGTGAAGATCTCATGTATAGAGTGGCAATATACAAGGGTGACTTAACTGTCAACTTTTCCATAATTGGTGGATCATATATGTTTCTCGGGAAGGAGAGAGGGTGGAGGATGATCGACTCGTTCCCCGGCATGGGGTGGGATAGACTGTTGCTGTGAAAGTGGAAGTTGTTTCCTATAGTATAAAGCTGGCTGTGGCTGCAGGGTGGACGGAGCAGGTGCAGCCGCACTAGGAGTGACTGGCGCAGCTGGAGAATGAAGAGGAGCATCCACACGCATTTTCACTTTCCGAGTGTCAACGAACTCGGCCACCATTTGGTGGCCATTGTAGGTTATAAACAACATTTCGTGTCTCAATGGCTTCTTCCACTGATCAATACTGCAAAAACAAAGCATTGGGTTCTGATACATCCATCCAAAGACCGGTGAATAACAGAGTTACTAGGATTACTAACATGCAAGACAATTGAAGTAATTTATTCATATGAATCATGTTAGAAAGTAGTGTAAAATTATTTTTAAAGTCTCATCTCTATTTAAGTTTTTGAATAAGATGATTTCTTGATATAATAATAATCATGTGGTCAGAGAGGAAAATAGTAAGAAATTATCCTGGTTAAATACAGGCCGGAACTCAGGCCTCTAGGGATTATGCGATAAATGTTGTTCCTGGATCCATTTTCGAAAGATGATCGAGTAGTTTTATCTATGGATTTACATGAAAAATCCTTGGTGTCTTCCTTTAAAAATAAAAGTTTTTTTTTAATTTTAAATTGTATTACCTAAAAATTTATTAGACTTTAACTAATCTGATCGAGTCCGGTCGGTCCATTAAAGGATAAAGTTTTTTCATTGATGATATATTTCATTTATAAGATTCAAACTCTCAAGATTTTATTTAAAAAAAATAACAATCGAACTACTTAAACCAACCCACTGCATCATTAAAAATATAAATTGATTTTAATATTATATTTAATGATTTAATCAATAACACATATTGAAAAGCATAAGTGGCATGTTGGTTCGAATCATTGACCCATTTTTTCTTCGTATAATGTTGGGTTCGAATCATTGACCTATTTTTTCTTCGTATAGGCCATTATCGATCGACTGTGGATGTAATTACAATGTAGTTTGACAGTTAATATATTTATATATGATCAATGTTTGATCTCCTGGGTCAATCCAACTAGTTAATCTATAATCGAGGCCTTGAATCTGACAACTATACTTGCAAAGGATGGCGAAAAAGAGAGGAGCAGGAAGTTTAGCTTTTCCCATGGATATCTGTTCAGCACTGCAGCTGGAAGAAGGGGCTGTACACGAGGTTCTCGATATTCCGTTGTCTCCATGCTTCTCTGTTTCAACGAGTATGTATAGTTGTGCGTAATGCTTGTTACTCAGTTTTAACTTCTAACATTTTTCATCCGTCTCTTTAGCATGCCTGTACATCGTCATATCAAGCGACAAGTATTCAAGGGATAATCAATCATGATTTCTCAATAATTAAGAATCTGTGCTTACCAGCCGAGTCATTTGTACTTGTTGTCACATTTCTGTGTGCAGGAGCCTTTGCGAGAACAATTTGCATGAACTAAATTTCAAATTACTCAAGATACTCATTCTGTTGGAAACAAGATAATTACATCTGGCTACCTAAAAGTACGATTTTTCACTAAGAATGAGATGGGTGGCCATAGTACTCCAATCCAGGTGGTTGAGGTCTGAAATTAGCACCCAGGGTTTGTTGAGTTAAAGACCTGGGTTGTTTCTGGTTTATTGGGGCCTCCTGTTGTGCCACTGGTAACGGTTGCTGCTGAGGCATTTGCGATGGTTGTTGAGCCAAGGGCACGGTTTGACTTACCTTATAGGGTGGGGGTGGGGGTGGTCCTGGAGGCAACACAGAAAAGTTACCATAAGCATACGGGGTTGCAATCCCTCCCCCTGGCTGTATATAAGGCTGAGAGGATGGGTTGGGAAGAATGTGAAATTGAGATTGAGTGGTCGGAGTCTGGTTCTGCATTGTAGGTTGGGTGAACAAAACTGACTGGTACGAATGTGTTGTTGGAGCAGTAAGTGGCTGAGCTAGCATAAAAACATTTGGATCTGAAACAGGTAAGGAGGTTTCAGGTTTTGGAGCATTCTTTGCTTCTTCAGCGGCAAATGTAGAGAGAACAGCGTGCATGATCATTTGAGAAGAGGAGGAAGCTGCAAGCTTCTCTGCAACCTCCGCAGCAATAGCTGCAGCTGTCCTCTTGGGTGTTTGTCCTGCTTTTGCATTTGAATCAACTGGTACTGTAGTTGTACCAGATGCTTTTAATACTTCACCATTAAGCCGCCTTCGCATCTTGCTGGCTTCCTCTACTTGTGCCTGTGCATCCTGAAATTGACAAGATAAATAAATAAATAAAACAACTGCTCCATGAATCATCGTGACACTAAGATATAGCCCTGTCGATGACAAACAAGAGTCTAGATTACTGAAGATGACTGGAATTAGGATTTCTGAGTAGCAATGCTTGGTAGATAGATCACAACTTATCAAACCTCTTGCATCTGCAGGGCCCCACATTTCAAATCGGCTTAAAAGCATACTGATCTTTAAAACATCCAAAATTGTGAAAATTCATTGAATATGCCAGTGTTACGAGAATGTGCAGGCCAAAGTTTTTCTTTGTGGGTATATGAAAAGGTAAACTAATTGAGCATCCAAAAAACAAAGAGTTAAAAGAGAATGTGAAGACTGGCGTTGGTTTTAAAACAACAAAAAATCAAAGGTTTGTTGGTTCAATCAAGGGTATAAAGAACAGGCAAAATCTTTTGCATTTCATACAGTGGCATATCAACAAATATGCTCCTCCAAATTAATTAGAGTACAAAGGATATCCAGGATCCACCATTAGTAAGTTCACTCGAACTCTAGAATACCTAGTAACAGAAGGTATGAATTTTCAACTAAACATTATCAATGCCTTCAACAGTTGTTGGCAAATGTTCGCCCTAACTTATCATGTTTATAGGCTAGTATTTATGATATAACTTAAGTCTAGTACATCTACATTTCCAGAAATTATATGACTACCAACTAACCATGACAACAGTTTCAACCTATGACATGCCCGAATTTTTTTCCAGCAGGGTCAATTAAGGATCCTTGATCCTTGTCTATAATAGATAATCAACTTAAAACATCAAGTTGTCAATAAACCAATTCACTAATAAATAATATTAGTATAAAAAATCAGACTATGTAATTAAAACAAACATAACATATGAAATAGACAGTGAATAAAAGTAAATAATATCTTATAAAAAATAAACTATTTAGAATTGAATTAACAGTTCATTAATTTGGAGATCAAGGTTTAAAATCTTATTTGAAGGAAAATACTTTAAAGAACAGAAAGAAATGGAGAACTAAAAAGAAGAGTGGACCTTAATCATTTACCAAATTCATTTAGGCTTTTTTTTTTAGAATATATATCATGTAGTTAAGCTATGACTTCTTTTCAAGAACTTAAGCTGACTACATGATATATATTCTTAAAAAAAAAAAGCATAATTGAATTTGGTAAATAAGATGATACTAAATTTTTAGATTAGAAAAGGTTCTTTTATGTTAATGAATTTTTTATCACTAAATTTTAAAGGAAAGTGGTGATTTTGTGTATCCTATACAAGGTAAAATGCTTGAAAAAGATAGAAAAACACCAATTTAATGTTCATTTAATAGTACTTAATTAATTTTGTAGGCAAATCTCCTAAAATGACCCCATACAATTTAATTCTGCTACAAAGTCATTTTGGTACATGACCTTAAAAAACCATAAATTTTAGCAATAAGACAAACATATTTCTAAGAATGTTTCCTAATTGGGGGATGTCAATTGACACCCCTAGTTATAAGGTGGCCTTGCCACTGGTTTCAATAGATGTCAGCAGCCAAGCAAGTATAATCAGATCACAGAAAAGGCATTTAGCATTCATAAAGGCTAACAATTAACTAGAACGTGAATCGTTGCATAAATGTACTATCTTGATATTCAATCAGGAAAAAAAAATCATCAAGATTGACACAGTGACATACATGCACATTCTACTATATGTCCATTTGACTATCAAAACCCAGCAAAAAATAAGTGAAAACAGAATAAATGTTCAAGGCTCGGGAAGTGCAAAATCCATACCTGTATCTGAGTTCGAACTCCCTCCAGTTCAGATTCCTGAAACATAAAAATGAATAAACGAGTAAAATTTAAAGTGAACAGAATTGCAAAAACATGTGTATCTCATTTATTCACAAAAACAATGGAAAATATCCATAAAAGAATACAAGGAGGGCAAGACATCCTCCTCTACTAGAAAATAACACTAATAGAGAAGGGCATTTCAATCATGCTCAACAACTGCTGGTGAAAATCTATAAAATCTCCAGCAACTTTGCTCTGAAAAGAGGCCAAAAACAGTTTTATCACAGATTCTCTCTGACCAAACACTCCATATAAAGGCAAACTGTGCATAGGCTGATAATTGACATTCAAATAGCAAGTGAAGGTGATGAGTCGATCAGATACCTGTTCCTGTAGAGCTTCTTCTAACTGAGAGACAAGCGCTGCTCTACTTGCTTTAGCTGATTTAAGTTTCTCAATACTTCGTTTCAAAAGATTCTCATTATCCTCTAGCTCCTTAGCCAATGTTTTTCGTTTTGGATCTTTATCTAAGCAAAAAGAATTGTGCTTCAGAGGCCCACAAATTTTGAAAGTCAAAACTCAGGCTGTGAAAGCATTCAGGAGAAACATGCAATGTCTGAAAAGCTGGGGAACATTCCCAAGAAACCACTTTAATTGTCTCTGTATGAAATTCAAGTTCATTTCTCTTACCGTTATTACTACAGGCACTATCAACATCTTTCTCCATATTCCTCACACGACGAACTGCAGACTTGCAATTCCTCATCCCTGCCTCTTCATTGGGCTGCTCACTAACCATCAAATTGAATGCCGATACTATTTTTTCAGCAGCACCTCCAATGGAAAATTTCTGGTTCCCGGAGCAATGACACAACAGTGAGATAAAAGATCAGGAAAAAAGAGGATGACAATACATAAACAATACAAGCACATTAAACCAAATAGAAGAAAAAAAGAAACAAGGTCCTTGGTCCAACCGTTCTAATGGATCGTGAATCTCGCTTTGTATTTTTCACAGTGCGTGAACGTTTTTTGCTGAGCTCCAAGGGTGGAGGTACATCTTCTCCAAGCATTACCTCTCTGAGGCTCCGGGCATGTGACCCAAATACTGTCCTTTCTTCCCATATATTTACCTGGTGATCACGTGAACACAAGTCCAGTAATCTTAAGAGAAACTACACCAATAAGCACATCAACAGCATCATGTTGGCATCTTATACATCTGTCGATGCTCAACTAACATAATAATCACATTCAGTTACCTTTTGTTTCCACCCATGTTATTTTTGGGCATAGGATGCACTTTTATTTATCAGCTATGTTATTACATGTAACAAATCCAACTAAATGAGGATTGACAAAATCCTGGACTGGCAATAAATAAGGCATTGCTCAACAAGAGACTGGCAAAGAGAAATATATGATAGAGAAAGGACTCTTAGCCTCAATCGTTAATTAACTATGTTCCACATCCACAATAGCATCCCTTTGCATTCCAATAGTTTTATGAGCACATTTTTTATACAGAAAAAATGGTGCTGTGTCGTAATGTTTGAATCAGCTGCCCCAACAAAAATAAAAACTTACCAATCTAGAGACGACATTCTTGTCACGATCATCACCTTTTTCAACTACATTTTTTAGCGCTGCAGGAAGAACTTTCCAAAACTCCGCAACGAATTCATTTCCTTTCCGCTTACTGTTCTGAAGGATGTCATTTGCAAGATACAATAGAGGTACTTTCTTGAGCATATCTGAGTTGTGGAACTGTTTATTCCATGTCTCAACAACTAATTCTGCTTCGCTACGGTGATGTATGCACCACCGAGACAAAGCTATGCAATAAAGTTAAGGGAGCACGCATACCAAGTCAACACATAATCAAAACAATTACTCGATAATTTTGGTAAGAAACAGGAATAGTCAGAGATAGACTGAGACATGTCAGAACCATTCCTCTAACTTCATCATGAACATTAAAGCAGAAATACCAAATGAAAAAGAATCAATACAAAGTACATCAAACAGTGACCTTGGAATAGATTAGAAAATCAAAATAGACTCTATGTAGTATGTACTGTCCTTTTTTTGTAATATAAATAATGGGCTGTCCAGAAACAGCATAAAGTACAAAATCATTCACAAAAGTTTTCCGATTTGTTAGCTGTACAAAGAAACTAAAAAGAAGATGCGGAATTCATTAATTAAAAATACAAGAAAAAGAAGGATACACTCGATACACTGCTGGGTGCCGTTGAGCTTGGAAAGCTTATCTGCAAGTATCTGTTCACTAAATGCACTATTCATATCACCCTAAACAATACCTTCGACCAAACCCTAAAGAAAACACTTGAATTGTAGATACCAAGCTAGACCCTTTATAAATTGAATTAAAAACAGCAACTTGCGATCATAAACGCACAGCTGCAGCTATCCAAACTGATGAAAGTCTCAATCTTTAAACCCTAGAATTTTGGAAGAGAAGAAAGGGGATAGAGTGAAGTTAATTTGAGAAGAGAGAATGAAACGACGACGTTTATAAAATAAAAGAAAGGGAAATGGGAGTCAAAGATTTGTTTCTTCTGGTTTGTGTAAACTAGGTTACTGGGGAGGACTCGAGGAACCGAGGGTGTTTTCTGTTAACTACATTCGAGAGAGGAGAGAGTTAGAGTTAAACTATCATACGAGGGTGTTTTCATGAAAATAGAGGGGTAGAAGGTGATAGAATTGTTTTTTAAAATATTTTTTATTTAAAAAATATTAATACATTAAACAATTTAAAAATAAAAAAAATTAAATTTTAATAAAAAAATAAATTGAAACTTACTCACAGACATTTCTTAAATATGATTGGTTTTGTGTTTTTATCTATATTTTAAAAATATATTTATTTTGAAAAAATATTAAATTAGTATTTTTTGTTATTTAATAATTTTAATATAATGATATAAAAATTTTAAAAATATATTTTAATATATTTTTAAATATAAAAATATTTTTAAAAAATACATGTTTATAACATTATTAAAAAACATGGTAATAATTATATTTCAAAGTATTTTTTATTTTAAAATATATTAAAATAAAATTATTTTATTTTTTAAAAATTATTTTTAAAATCAATATATTGAAATGATATAAAAATACTAAAATAAATATTAATTTAAAATAAATATAAAAAAAAAACATTAGGATATGCTGGTTGCACCTATTTAAAACACTCGGATGATTAAAAAGAGAGAACTCAAGCAGGGACGCGAGTCTGCTTCAAGGCCACGCGCATAAAAAAAAAATCCAAAACAGGGAAAATTACAACAGCAGTCCATAATTAAAAGCGCAGAGCAACATTAGTAATTGAAACAGCAAATCAACTTCTTTTGGTGTATTTTATAATTGTAATGTATTTCTACATTCATTTGCAGAGTTTCTCTTCAAAAGAAAAACCAATTGGTGTTATTCAAAGCATGGAAAGGATATGATGCACCAACTTCAGAAACCTACATAATGGACCAGATAGAAAACATCAATGCAAGGAATTTAGAACCAACTGTTTAAGATTGGGAAAGTTAAAATTCTTGTTCAACAGGAAAACAAGATATGTCCACATGTTGGGCGATCCACTCATATAGAGAGCTCTTAGTTGACAAGTTTCTAATGCTAAAAAAAACTTAAGCTTCTTCAACATCATGCAGTCTTCAGAAAAACCAAATCCAGCAACGAACCACATTCCTCTGCTTGGCTGGAACAATTCCTTCCCACAAGCAACACCTGCAGACCTGCAAAGATGCAACTATGTGATGCTATCTTACCATTATCTAACATAATCCTAAGAGCAGCCAGGGAGGTAAATAATAGCCCAGTCCCTACTGCTTGGTGTTTTTGCCATGTCCTGCAAGTTTTGCTGCGACTTGCTCTTCTGATAATGGTAAATAGTAGATCCGAGGAGCTGTTTTGGTTTTCCGAAAGAGGTCATCCAGGGTGACAATTGGAGGATCATGTTTCTCAGGAAGTGGAGGGGGTGGAGGAAGATCGACCCGTTCCCTGGCATGGGGTGGGTTAGACAGCGGCGGTGGAAGTGGAAGGGAAGGTGGAGGTGGAAGCTGCTGCCTAGAAACCTGTTGACGGGGAGAGGGCTGTGGCTGCAACATGGGTGGGGCAGGTGCAGGCGTACTAGGAGTGACAGGTGCAGCTGGAGACTGAGGAGGAGCATCCACCCGGATTTTAACTTCCTGAGGATCAACAAACTCGGCCACTAAAAGACGTCCACCATTTGGTGGCCATTGGAGGTTATAAACAGTATTTCGTGTCTCCACAGCTTCTTCCACAGACGAATACTGCAAAAACATAGCATTTCAATGCATCGCAAGTTCAAGCAGTGCAGAGACCTACTAAAAAAATACAAGAAACAATACATGTATGCTCTCATTCCCGAGAAAGAGTTTCCACACTCGAACGTGTCCAGAAGACAGAGAGATGTCTTACCATAACATAGCAATGGGTTTTGATATGATCCATCCAAAAACTGGTGACACTCCCAGTTTTTCCCAGGAGTTCTTGGACAGCTTTCAGAGTAAAAGGACGCAGAAAACGATCGATTCTGAGAGAATTGGTAGGAGGTTTTTGTGATGGTGGAACTGCCAAGTAATAATAATAGAACAAAAATGTGTCAGATGTTAAACAAATTGCCCCTGGGGACACTTATATTCCAACTAAAAGAAAACTAACTCACCAATGCGCTCCTTGGGTGCCTCCTCACTAACAGATGAGTCAGATCGAGAAAAGTTGCGTCGCAAAGGAGTTGGTTGAAACCCATCATTTGGTGTGGTGGTGGGTGTAAGATTAGAGCTTTGCTGTTCAGGAACCTTGATGCTCTCAGAATTCCATCTTCGTTGCCGCTTTAAAGGTTCTGTGTTTCCAACAGCTTCTTGATCTGTAAACAGCACAAAATAAATTGAGAAACTGAGATCATGCTTCCTTGTGAAATGATTAACTTAACAGCAGAAACGGAAAACAGGTCGACAACAAATTTGCAAGCACAACCGCTCATGAGGCAGTACTCATACAGAACGAGATAGCTGCACTTATTTTCCAAAATACAGCTTTCAAAAGATCAGATAAAAAGCATAAATCACTTATAGAATGTAAAATAAAAGAACAAGCAGTCAGGGCAATGTAATAAACATAAATGGATAGATTGATTCCAACATAACCTAAACTTCAAAAGTAGCAAAAGTTGAACATACAGCCACCAGAAAAATTTTGGGGCAGAGTTGCTAATTTAGATGCCTATGAAATACCATCATATCCAATAATTTAGCTGTGACATACTTGATCAACACAATCTTTAGGTGTATATTAGTTTCAGAACTAGAAGCTCCCAAAATACATTGCATGCAGAAATGAAATCCAAAAACTAAGACATGCCCACGCCGTATTCAATTCACGGATATTTAAAAAGCCAAGGTGCTTTGGCTAAAAGCAGACCTAGAAGAACATCCAAACTTGGATCAGTTTTTCCGCATTGCTTAAACTGTACTAAATTGAGAGTATAAACTAGAACCTACAGACCCTACACTTATCCAAGGTAACTTTCACCAGGCCCAGGGCGGGGTTCGAAGAAAAACTAGAGAAACTAGGTGTCAATGCTTCCAAAAGGTCTTGTATGACATTTCCTTCAGAACTTGCATATCTGATAAAGAAAACTAGAGGGACAGCAGGCTATTTCTTTATCCATTCATAATTTCCTTTTTTTTTCTATATGGAAGCAACATTAGAGGCAGGACTAAAGTTTTTTTAAGATCTAAAATGATAGAAAGATCAAATAAGAAAATTGGACCAAAAAAAAGAAAAGAATAAGAATTGCTTAGCTTAGCACAATAATATGTAAAAAGAGAATTTGTGTGTGGCTGTGAGCTGTAATAGTACAGATAGTCATGAAAATCAAAGACATGAATTCACAGTGACATTTAGGATGGTCTTAGAGGCAAACACCAATAATTGCAGCTTCACATGTCTTGGACAAAGTCCAATGATCTCAAAGAACCACATAATTTATTTTTTCCACATAGAACAATCTCAGGACACAGCGAGACTAATCCTTTTCACCAAGCATGGAGAATTTCAAATCATCTCCTCCATTATAATACGCAATATTACATAACAATGAAAGCATAAAATCTCAATTAATTACTACTTCCACGATCAGATCACTCACAAAAATATTTATCAGACTAAAATGTTCTTTTAAAGAAAACTATTGGTAAAAATACTAATATATGGCAGCAGGCCATATGCGAGTAAAATAACCATCATTACCGGACATAAACAACTATTGAAAGGTACAAATGCATCATACTTACAAAACTGAGATGTCAAAACCACATAAAACAGCATTAGTGAATTCCAGAACACATGGTAGTCATCAATATGATAAAGAACAAATCTTACCATTAAGCTTTCTTTTTTCCATGGGAGCAACTGGACAAGTCATATTCTCAACATGGATCTCCTTTTGATCAGTAGATAAATCCTTCCCAGTAACATTAACTAGATTTTCCTCCTTCAGACTGGGCAGTTCATTTTTTATTTTACACTTATCGCCCACTTCATCAGTATTATACTTTGAATCAATTTGCTTACTCTCTAGAACATCTTCCTCCATGGAGTCATCACCAGAACTCCTGTCTAAATTCAACTTCTCCGAGCACCCCACATCAACACTGTAATTTTTCTTGCTCATATCTGCATTTGTACCATTGCTGTCATCTTTCTTTTCAACAGAGGGACTCTTTTCTTGTGGCTCTTCAACATCCATTGGATGTGATTCACCACCAACTGGGACAACATTACTGGATGATGGTTCCACCATCTCTAGCTTAACATCATCTAGTTCTAATTTGACATCATCAGCAATTATATTATCCTTTAGTTCAATCTTTTCATTAATTGATACAGAATCAGTAGAAATAGAATCAGATTTTACTTGAAACCCTAAATTAGGGTTGACCTCAGATACCTGGTTGTCCGGAGCAGAAGACTCAAGCACGACATTCTCGTCTGGAGGCTTTGAACTCTCATTCTCCAGCTGGGGCTTTGAATCTTCATTCTCCAGCTGGATACTTGAGTTCTCATTTGCCTCCTGTGTTCCAGAATTTTGCACATCTTGCACACTCAATGCTACTTCAGATACCACACTCTCAGTAACAGAAATGCTGGTCTCCACGGTAGTTGCATGAACAGTGAGCTCCTCTTCTTCTACCCTAGAAGAATTAACACCACCCATTTTGACCTCCTCTTGAAGTTCTCTTGGACCCATGGCTTTCACACTCTCATCAATGCCAACCTGAACCATAACATCATCCACCTTCTCATTTCTGTTAGCAGCATCATCCACAACAACTTCAACCGTCTCAGTAACAGCTGATACTGCCTCTGAATTTTTCACCCCAACTACATGCGGGTTCTCCAAATCAACACCATTATCCACATCCTCCGCAACCTCTGCAGCATTTACCAACTCATGGCGAATTTCTTCGTCTTCCCTCTCAATACGAATAGCTTCTTCCAACCGTTTAATCAAATCATCCTTCAAACCACTGGTTTTCAATTTCCGCCTTCTAAGCTCTTCTTTTAACTCAGTAACCTTCCACTGGACTAAGTCCAGTTTATTTCCAAGAACTGAGTATTGTGAAGACATGCTTTCCAACTAGAATCACCCTCAAAATCCTGTAAAAAAAAAATCCAACACTCTTTCAGCTACCTAAACAAAACCTCACAACTTCACTACAATTTAGTGAAATAAGAAAACCATCATATCAGTAAGGTTATCACAATTTCAACATCATGTAGTAACAAGCCAGACGCTAAAAAATTACCAAACTCACTTAATCAATAGTTATCCCAGAAACCAAATCCAACCACACGAATCCACTTCATAAAAATCAAAATAAACAAAAAAAAAACATTAAAAAAAATCCACTTCAGAGACCGAATTTTCTCACATCCACAAACTGTCTTCCCAACAAATCCCAAAACGGCAAAAAAAAATTACATATTTCATAATGTATCAAATTCTAAATAAATAAATAAAATAAAACAAATGCATACAAAATTATATGAACCAAACACAAAAAACGAGAAAAAAAGAAAGACAACTTACCCAAAAAAATTATCGGTTGCACTCGCAATAGAAACGGCTATATAAAACCCTAAATTTCACAATACAAAACCCACCATTAGAGATTAAACAAAACCCGGCAATTATCAGCGATTCAGAATGTTTTCCTGAAACAGAAAGACCAAAACAAAAGGCAAAAACTAAAACATGAAAAAAGAGAAAGAAACAAATGTATAAAAAATCTAAAATGAAAAACAGAGAAAAGGTAGAGTTTTCTTTTTCTTTTTTTCTTTTCCTTTTGAGGGAGGGGAGGTAATTTAGGGTTTTGGTTTTCTTATCGAGAAATTATAGATAGAGAGGGGTCGAGCGTGTTTGGGGGGTTGTTTGGTCCTTGAAAAATAGCAGTGCAGATTTTGTTGTCATCTACCGGATTTGCCCCTTACAATCGTCGGATTCTGCTGTCTCACTTGCGGTTAAGTTACGGGGGGGTGTGTGTGTTGGACCTGTGGTTTGGCAAAATGGCAATTACCTTATCCGATGGTGCCCGTTAAAAGGGTTACTTTATTTTAATAATTAAAATGTTTTATATTAAAACCAAAATAATTTTGAATAAAGTTTGGTAACTTATACTTTAATGGGTTGGTTTTTTAACATTAAAACATGAAATAATAAATTCTTAAGAAATATAAATGAGTTAAAAGAAATGTTTTGATCAATAAATTTTGAATTTACAACTATTTTAATAAAAATAAATGTACGTTACTTTATTAAAAAAATTAGTGTAACTTCTGCCCACTATTTGGATTATTAATTTCAGTGTGGGTTTGATGTTGAATGTTTTTAAAAAATATTTTTTATTTAAAATAGTTTTTTTTTATTTTTTTATATAAATACATCAAAATCATGGCTTTCTAAAAATATATATATTATAAATAATTTAAAGAAAAACGATGCTATCCCCTTTGAGTGTCTGGATAAAACATGGCTTTCTAAGAGGCCGTTTGGTATTGTGGTTGGAACTGTGTTTTGTTCCAACCACAAAAGATAGCTGTTTGGTTAATATTTTAAACGCAGGTTTTGAAGATGGGTCCCACTAAAAATTGTGTTTCTACCGCTGGTTTTGATGAAGCAGAAAATTGCTGCTTTTCACTTTTCATTGCCGCCTGTTGCCATATCCTGCACTATTCACTTCTTAAGCTTTCTCTATCTGGATGATTCTCTACACCAGCGTTATCATCAGCGTTATCATCAACTTATAATGATCCAAAACCAAAAAAATTTTCTGGGTAAAAACCGAGTCACCCCAAGAAGGCAATTAGACAGTAATCATCACAAAATAGTTTCATGTCCAAGCAAACACCACAACAAGAACACTTCAAATCCTCCTCACCATTTGCACTTAGCTTACCACCCCAAATCTTGAAGGTCACGAAGTTGCTTCATCCAAGGAAAAAAAGTAAACTTGTTCAAGGATTCACAATGAGATGAGGATGAGCAGTCCTCACGCATATCTTGCGAGACTGATCAGAATCCATTCAAGAATTGCATAGACTAGGAGAGTGATCTTGTTGGTGTTTCTGTTCAGCATGGTTGCAAACTCGTTACCGGCCATGGACCTGCTCTGTTTTTCTTGCTATGTACAAGGAAAGAGATGGAGTTGGGTAAGATATCAAAAGACAATTTATCAAAGGTGAAGTTAAATGGCTTCAAGATAGAGAAAAGGGGGACATTGAATGTTAATTCACTTGGCACAGTTGAATTAATTCACGGGTCGTTAACAGTGTCTTGAAATTCTAATTTTATTTCTATGATATTTTATTTAATATTATTGTGCTCTTAAAAAAATCAAGAAAATTATAGTTTTTATTAAACATGATAAAATTATAAATAGTTTAATGAAATAATAAAAAATATTTGATATAAGTATTATTTATTTCATGTTGTAATAGCAATAGTTAAATCTACAATAATTAAATTTAAAACCATCAAAATATATATATATATTATTTATTTATTTTTTAATCTCAATTTAAAAAGTATTTTTAACCAAACACATTAAACTACTTTTTTTCAACCTCAATTTCAACCACAGTTTTAACCAAACACCTATTTTTTCAAACCAACCTCAACTAAAAGTACTTTTTATAAAAACAACTTTTTTCAAACCACAACCACAACAGCTACCGCAATACCAAACACACTCTAAGCATCATTAACTATCTGGAAGCCACTTCTAGCAACTTCAAGTCTTCAAGTTCTGATATCACGTGAACAGGACTGATATCACGTGAACCGCGGTAAGGATGCAGCAGCAGCAGCAAATCTTCTGTGTATTTAAAAAAATATATTTTTTTATTTTAAATTAATATTATTTTTTTTTATGTTTTCAGATATTTTGATATACAAATATTAAAAATAATTTTAAATAAATATTATTTAAAAAAAAACATTTAAAAAAATATCAAACTCTCGAAAATCTCTTGATTTAACTGAAAATCAAAAATTTGATCCTCACGTGCAAACATCGGCGCTTTACCTTGATATTATAATGAAATCCTCCAGCGTGAGACAAGATTCAGCAAGATGTATTGTTGTAGATGGAAGAGCAATACTACAAAACTAAATAGATGAACTTCGAGTCGCTAATGTCCGATTCAAAAATAATATATATCATTATGGTAATGGTAATTGAAAGTTAGAATTATAAATATCATGTCACACCCAAGCATTTTAAATTTAATAACCGAGATCCAAACACCTTGAGCTACTAAGATCTGGCGACTTGGGTCTAGTAACTTTGTCAAACCCAAGCACCCAAGCAAAATTTAGTTTGACAATCATTTCAGACTCACGGTACTTTCAATTCAATCCTTTTATGCTAAGGTTCGGCAACTTGGGTCTGGCAACTTTGTCAGACCCAAGCACCCAAGTGAAGTTGAGTTTGACAATCATGTCAGACCCACGGTACTTTCAATTCAGTCCTTCTACTCTTGATTCCTTATTTTTTTCCTTGATTTTTTTTTCAAAGTTCTTATAGTTTTTAATTTTACCATTCAAATTAAATTTATGGTTTTTTTTCAATAATAATAATATATTTTTAAAAATTTATTAATAATTATAATAATAATAATTTTTAACCTTACCCTTCAAATCAAAATTATGGTTTTCTTTCAATAGTAATAATATTTTTTCAAATTTATTAATAAATATATTAATAAAAATAAAAATAATAATATTAAACATGTCTTACTCAAATTTACATAGGTATGACAAACATGTCTGACCCACATTTATTTGGGCTTGGCAAACATACCAGACCCAAGCAAACTTGGATCAGGCAAAGGTACTTGCCCACGTTTTCTTGGGTCTGGTAATATGTCAAACCCACGTTACTTGGGTCTAACAAATATGTCTGACCCATTTTTATTTTTTTTTTGCAATGGGCAACAAGCTTTTCTATGAGGAGAGGGGGTAGAGAGGGAGGGAGGGAAAAACCCTCGCCCAAAGCTCCTTTATGAGCCTCCTCGGCACACGTGCCTCACCACTATGCATGGGTTGGCAAGGCGCATCGAAAGACGCCCCGTAAGGCGACTCTCGGTTTGGTTCTGGAGCCGCATGCGCCACCCGTTGGCGTGTACCCAGGACACGTCAACCATTTCTAAATATAGATAATTTCATATTTAAATTGTTTCAAATAAAATGAAAAGACGAAGAAGCCCCTAACAGATGTATATTTTGCCCCCCGGAGCATGGTTATATCTTCACTGGTTATTTTTTTAACAAAAAAAAGTCCCTAACTCAAAGGTTAAAATTTTGTGTCCTGAATGGCAAATTAGTATCTACACTGTAGCCCAAAAAAACCGAACATACCATTTTATCCCCAATCATTCTCTCAATGCCAAGTGCATCTTATTAGAAAGACAATCCTACCTCCAACTGCATGCTTAGCAAGTTTTTTTGACAGAGACAATTCTGTCATTACACTGTTCCAATTCACAATAATTTGTGTTTAGGTAAACAGTAAAAGAATGAACGGCCATACACAATATAAAAATAGTCATTTTATCTTATACATCATTACTAAACATAATTTTATCTATCTCTTTTATGTATTGTCTCTCTTATTTTCACTGTCTCTTTTTATTATATCTCGTGACAATAACCAAACACTACCTACTAAAAAAACAAAGAACATTGTTGATGGAGGTGCCTCATGTACTTGGTAACACAATCACATGCCTTCAAAACTCGGTAACAAATAAAACACATGGTTTTCCGGTGTAAAATGAAGTCTCCACGATAAAAAAACGGTTCTTTTTCTAACCCATAATTTGGAGGAAACATAAAGAGAAAGATCATCATATAATCATACATATTTTAAATACATATGAAGAGTGCTGGAATTTGTTTTAATAAAATATGATTAATGGCACATTGAAACCAAATTTAAACCAGGATAAACTTACTTTAAAGGTTAAATTCTCTTATAAAAATCCTTTAACATAAAACATTAATATAATAAAAAAAATTGTGAGTAAATAATAAATTAATTTTAAAGAATTTTGAGTTTACATGTTGTTGTGAAAACCAAAACCCAATATCCCATATACAAAAGAAATGAGTTTTTATTGTAGTTTATATATTGGGAAATTGAAAGGTTATAAATAAATCCAAGCAAAATAATACGGGTTTAACCCATTCACGTTCAACACAAGTCCTTGGCTTCTCTTTTTTTACCAATCTACTCTGGACTTGAATTTGAATTTCTTGTAAAATAATTTGTTGGCCTATAAAGAATTATCTTTTGACAACCCATTAATAAAAGGTCTAAATAATCAGTTTTCTTCATCTTTCTGAATAATTTTTTTTTTAAGGAAAAACATTTGAGTTATCAAGTTTTTATTTCTTTTTATGGCGGTAATTAAGGTAAAACAACATAATCAATAGGGGGTGTTAAACATAAAAGAAAAAATATCTAGGTCTCTAAAAATTCTTTAACATTGTTATTAAATTCAAAAATATAATCGTTTTGAAAAAAACATTTTATCAAGATAATCTTTCACGGCAAAATAAAAAGCTAATAAGTGCGTATAATAAAATAAATCAAGAATTATATGTGTCAATAAATAATAACAAATTTGTTGATTTAAACCAAAAATTGAGTCAGGAAGTCAAGATAAAAATGCGTATTAAAATATCTGATCTCATATAGTGTGTGGCTTTTCAAACAAAAAAGTATCTAATTATAGAAAAATAGTATTTTTGTTAAAAATTTAAGTCATTTTAAATTAGCACAAAACATATATTTCTCAAGTTTAAAATCAAAGATTTATGTCTGGAATTGTTTTCGCTAAAAAAAAAATTATATGACTGTTAAAACAAGTTAGAAAAACATCAAAATAATATATTCGTATTTTATTTGTGATTATAGTTAGAAACCTAGACTCTCTAGAAGTTAAATGGATATAGTAAAAGCTTAAAAATCATAAATATAATAAAATTATGCTTAAAACCCTTTTAAAAAATTTAAAAATAAAACAAAAAACAATTTAAATCTAATTTTCAAGAATAATTTATTATTTGTATTATTATTATTTTCATATTAAATACATAATAATTAAAAAATATTAAAATTTAAATAAAAAATTATAATATTATTAACCATGTCAAAACTAAAAAAATAAGTGAATCGGTATTGTATTTTTTTAATGCCGAAAAAAAAGGAAAAAAATGATAGAAAAGGATAAGGCCCAATGCTTGTTCCTAGATAGCATGTCAAGTTTGCGTGAGCATGGAGGCCAGACATAGGCATCATGTCATTTGTTGTTTTTTTATTATTATTAAAAAAGGACAACATATCGTCTAATTACAGCCTTAATCTACCTTTCTTTGCAAGATAAGAAGCAAAAACAAAAACCATTATCATCAAACTTCATGATTTTAGCTACCAAAATTGATAGCTAAATATTTTCTCTATATCGCTAGTTTCCAGCTAGATACTCTCATTTAAGGACTGAAAAATTATGAAAATAAATTTTTAAACTAAAATAAAAATTACAAAAATTATTATTAGGCATATATTATCTCCATGCTTTAAATTTCAGTCTTTTATCTTTTAATTTTATATGTTACCATAATTTCAAGGCTAATTAAAGAGGGATTGAATTGAAAAAACAAAAACAGGAAAAAAAAAACAGGAAAAAAAGAGATAGAGAGGGAGAGAGAAGATCTCCATCACAAAACCCATAAATTTTTTATGTTTTAGGTAATCTAGTCTGATCTACAATTTTTCAACAACAAAGAGCGGATACCACCGATCGAACATTATCGCCACCATCTTGAAACCGCGATTCTAAGACCCCCACGTGCAGTTAAGCCGCCTTGTGTTATCGCCGCCATGTTACAAGTTCCTATTGTTGTCTCGCTAATTCGTAGCATGGATCTATCTACTCGCTTTCGTCCTCACTTTCCTGAAAGTTCAAATGATTCATATTCCTTTCTAGTGGCGGAAGCCCATCTTCGGAATCATTAGAAGAGCCTTCATTTTCACTTAAATCAGCTCCTGTAGCAGCATAAACCAGACAACATTGGGTCAGATGTTAATTCTGAAAGCTATAATTAATATCCTCAAAATAATAAATCTATTTTCTGCAATGAGATTCCAAGTATCAAGATTCATTTTAAGAATCTAATGGAAACAGCCACGACATTGACATCCAGATAAAAGAAAAATAGCATAAGCTGGGTCCCATGGGAAATATACAGAGGGATTCATGGACAAAAGGAGGACAAACATTACACTCAGTCACTGAATTTTAGATTTAAGAGAATTCTAGGAAGAACGCACCAGGCTTGCATTACTTGCAACCACCCCTTGCCTACCTTAAGAAAGGAGTTCTAGCAGGAAGGTACTTCACTAAATATATTGTTACATGGTGCATTGGTTGCGACAATGAGTAGAGAAGGTGTTTCAAAGTAAATCAAACGGATTTCAGAAAGAAGCAAAAGCAGGATTTGTACAAAGTTTCTAAAAAAATCTAACAGGTTTCACAGAATACATGACCAGAAGTAAATGTCTATAGCATTTAGTGAAAGTACGGAATTAAGTTAGCAAATGGTTAAAATCAATGAACAAGAGATGTTCACGGATGAATGTTTTGCGCAACAAGAGAGAAATTTGATCATATGTTGCCGATGGCGATGGCATTGAAGCAAAACAGTAATGGAAGAGCCAATTGAGGAGGTATCCAGGATTAGTTTAGGGCATTCAGGTGCTTCAGCAATGTAATCAGAGGTCAGTGTTACAACCCAGCCTCTACTGAGTGATGTACTTCAAAGGTACAGGTCAGGCAAAGTATAAAAATGTTACACAAAAATTCTATTGGCATGGCAAGAATAAATTAATATTAGTACATAAAGCTGAATTTCTGTTGTATTGCTAAGGCTCACAATGTCCGTAACTTTAGATTCATTATCCCAATTTGACAGGATATATGCTTCAGATATAAACACCACACTGCTTTTACGGATCACAATAAAATTATACATAAGAAATATGTTTGATTCATAAAAAAAAATCATAGTAGTAGCTTTAAGAAAGTGAAAAAAAGATATTTTCTTGACAAAAATTAAATTACCTTTAGTGTCTGACACAGCCTTTGGAACCTCCCTTTGTTGGGTTAGCCAAGCATTTTGGACAGAAATGATTTCAGCACTGTTTCCACATTCAGAGTATGATTTTAGAAGCTCCCTGCACCATGGAAGTTGAAACAATGTGAAGTATGAATATCAGTAGATCATGACCAATTAAACAGAACGTCAGTTCAAACAATTCACTGAAAATGCTGTTATCGTGTCTCATTTCTATATAAACAAAAATGAGTACATGCCACACCATTTGTAGGGTTATCTTTATTAAGTTCAAGTAAGTAACGGTTGCGCCTCTAGAAGACAAGTTTCTGTCTTAGCAGAGGCTTAAGAAAGCAATTATAATATTCAACTTGACATGCAGAAAAAACCCTTTTTTCCCAAACAAAATTTAGATACAGAATCACCAGGTAATGGTAGCCGAGACTTGAGACTCTAACACAAAAGGATAGCAAGCAAAATACACAAATCTCAAAGAGAGCAAGAGCACACCTGTTGTAACTTTTCCACAGAAGTAGATTTAAGAGAAACATTACAAGAATTCTTTTTCCAAGTTTCTCAAAGCACAGATAGAAGATTAAATAGTACTTCAAGGAGCTGGAACCAAAAACCACATTAACCACCATAATGGCTCCAAGAAATCTTTCATGGTAATGCATGTTGCAGTTTAAACACAATCTTTTTTCATCCTAGCGATTCTTAATAGAGTTTAACAATCTTTAGGCCATATGCAGGGCAGGAAGTTAAGAGATGCTGCATACAAAAACCACATTCCTTAAAACATTCATGTTCTATTAACTATGGTATTCTTACATACATTTATTTATTTTGTCTGTGTACGAAGAACAGCAGTCATAGAATGTACCTGTTGAGTGACAAGAAAGCATGTCCCCACTTGAACTTGCCCAGCAACAGATTCGCAGTTTCCTCTTCCCCACTGTTAGAGCATAAAAGAGCAACATGAAAACATAGAAAGATAGCTTTACAAGATGCATATGCAACTATTACCCTGCAAACTTAACAGATAAATCCATATTTTAAAAGTTGAGGTCAGATAGAAACTTAGGAATCTTCCACCAACATTAATAACCATATTATGTTAGATTTGGATTAAGCCCTTAAGTAATTTAAACATACAAACAATTGTCTCCCAGAGTCCCAATCAGATGCTCAATATGCCACTAAGATGACTGCTTTCAGCACCTCTGCAACCACAAGCAATCCAATAAAACCTTTTCATACCACCAGTACAACAATTATATGTTCCGCCATCGCCAATGTTATCACCAGCTAATAACCAGTACCTCTGTTTCTGGCATCACATCATACCTAGCTTTGGCATTTCTTATCTTACAGTTTCCCCCCACATTTCAAGCATGCAAGTTGGATGTTAAGATTTGTTTGATGCCTGTTTTTTTTTAAAATTGTTTTCTGATATGGATACAGAAACCTATTCACTGTATTGGCCTACATGTGCTATAATTTTTTTTTCTTTCTTTGAAATTTCAAAATTATTTAAGTATAGTCCCACCATAAAAAAACATATGTTCTATTGAAAAGTGTAAAAAATTCTAAAATTATTGTTTTCAGCTCTTAATTTCAGAGCAAAATTTGAGAGAAAAAACAGGAAACAGAAACCAAGAAGGCTTTTAGCTTTTATTGGGAATTAATGCCATTCCACGGGAGAAGTTTCATTACTATTCTTACAGCAAACGAGTGCACATGCAAAGGCATTTGGGATGGTGTAAAGAACCAACATTAATCATTGCTAACAACACAAGATCCAATACACAGCTCTCAAAAAGAAATCATAAGCTTTGCTGAATTGTTTCCTTCTCTCAGAAGTCATCAAGTAAGCCTACTGACAATTATACTTGCATAATCTAGAAGGCTATTTGTAATATCTCAAAAATCAAACTATTTAACCATTTCACGTGGTAGATGCAAGATTCTTTTATAAGTAAAAATAAGGAGATGGCAGTGTTACATACGATCAATGGAATAGAGAGAGTAGGACCAAGAAATACATAATGAGTACAAAGTCCGTGCAAGTAAGAATGACACGTGGCATATGGAGTAGAATGGAGAACTAAGCAAGTAGTGAGGACAACATATTCATACTTGTATGTGATGTTAAGCAATATGGCGAGTGATGCAGTACAAGAATTGTCAAATCAATTATCTGTCATTCTATTGAAGTTCATATTACTATACAGGAACTTTTTGTGCTTTTAAGCTTAGTCCAATCCTTTCTTAGTAGTTAGTAGTAACTTGTTTCTTATTCAGATTGGAGTTTGTTTCCTTTTTCATAAGGGATTCCTGTTTGGGGCTATAATTTAGGGTTATTGGTCTGCCTACATAAGCATAACATGAATTTTGAACAGCCATTTTGAAAAATGAAATTTGAGCCTTGAAATTTCTTTGTACTTGTGAGTTCAAGAAGCAAACCCATGCAGATTCCAAAGGTAAAGCCTAGATTCTCTATCCTTTCCCTTAACTCCTTTTGTGGTTTCTACATCAATTAATATAATATCATAGTCTAACCTCAATTCAAAGCCTAAATAGCATCTTAAACCATAATCAATAAACTTAAAACTGGAATTAGGCTTTATGAGCTATGGGTTCAGTGGTTGTTTAGTTTCAAATTGAGTCAAACTATGATAGCAAACATGTTGGGCCAATATCAATTAATGTAGATTAGATAGAAGTAATTAAATTAAAAGGTTGATCTTTGTCTAGTGCATCAATGATTGGTTTTAATGGTTGCCTTGAGTTTATGGCTGTCTGGGCAGATATTAGAAAATTTTCTCTTGGATGAAATGCGCTAAAAATCCATCCAATTGAGAATGGGTATTTATCAAAGAAAAAGTGGAGGCTTCACCAATGAATATGCTGTGAGGCTGACAGTCATGCACAGAAGGCATTAGTTTAGACCAATAACATGTTCACAAGTACATGAGGTTTAGAACAAAATTAAAAGAGTAACTTGCATTGTGGATGACACGTGGCCCAGAATTGAGCCTCAAACAATTCTAATCTCAAATAATGGTTGAGATATTGCAAATTGAAAACCTGATCTTGCAAATATAAAACAACTATTAAGCAGAAGCCCATATAGAATGTCTATTGCATTTAAAGGAGTCTTAACAGTTGAAAACATTCATAAACAAACAACACCCAATCAATAAACTTAGTTAAAATATATTTTAAGAGTAATGCGTGAAAATCAGAACCAAAAAGAACTAAAAAGAAATAGTAGCATAGGAATTAATTCCAAGTAGAGCATCAGGGGAAACTTGTACCATATTATTAATGCGGCAGATAATGCCTCTACACAAGATAGCTGACAAGGTCGACCATAATTTACTGGATTTGCTGCTACTAGCCATGGTACTGCAATTTAAAACAATTTTTCAATTCCATAGAGAAAATCCTAGCAAAAGATATACAGTCTAGTTAGGAACAAATAGCGTATTCAAGATGAATTACAGACAGGCCCATAGATGCACTGTTGTCAAGAATTGAATAAATAAACGATGAAATGATGCAAACCACATTTGATACAACTGATAATAATTCCCATGTAGATCTGGTTCTTCCAACTGACATGATTTTAAAGGAATGGATGTTCATACATAAGCGAGGAGAAGCACATCGCAGTTTGACAAATGGTACATCTTCCAAACGTGCCCATGAGCAATCCACGACAGCCAATCCTTTCCTTTTAATTAAGTTATAATCTTCTCTGGAGACACAGTGACTCCCAACAGGACTGCCAAAAGAGATAAACAAGGATGATAAGATAAATACAGAACCACGCGCCTAGGTTCCACATAAGCCTAGAGAGAATTCTCTGATGAAACACCATAGTTGGTGCTCCCACAGTTTGCTTTGCACTAGTTTTTTTTTTAATACTATTTTTTGGTCTTGGGGTAGGGATGGGGATTGGTTTGCATGTCCAGAAAAAACAGTGTATCTATGGAATCTTTTGGATCCACCACAATCTAGTCCTCTCTATCTGGGACTTACCTCACCAGTATAAGCCAGCCAGTTTGCCCCGAGCATTGTACGGGTTTTTTTGAGGCAGTGGCACATGCCTTGTGGCTCTCATGGATGGAAATTCTCAAGTGTTCCAAGGGTAGGAGTAGAACTAAGGACCTGGAAAACCCTGAGTCAAAGTTCACGAGTTCTACTCCTCATCACTTGAGCCACACACACACATGTATGTGTGTGCGCGCGTGCGCAATTTGCTTCTTTTACATAATTATAGTCCATATGTATATGCAGTGAAAATCAATTATTTCAAACTCTGCCAGCCCCACTGACATCTCCATCCCCTTCCCAAAACCGTAATGTAAAGAAGCTTCCCAGTTATTTATCAAATCCAATCTTCTGAGCATGTCTAGCAAAATGCTATAGGTGTTGTCCGAAATTCCAGGAAATGCATTATGAAACAGATAATTGGGTGATGGACACATGCAAAGACGCCATTCATTTCCAATGACAGCATCAACAGTAGAAAGATTATTTTTGTTACCTCAAAACAATGCCACCAAAACCACTACTGACACGCAACTCCTGCAAAAATCATTCAAAATCCAGTTAATGGCATTTGTAGTATATGTTCCAAGACTGAATCTTTTTATGCATAAAAACTCAAATAAGCATAAACCAGTTGATGATTCAAATATATGAAATTGACTACACTCGGTGCTATCCAGTGTTTACCAAACCATCTTGTTAGACAACACCCTTGAAGCAGGAAAATGAGTTTGTAGAGTAGTCTTATTTTGAAAACAACCTTCCCTCAGCAATAGATGGAAAAAAGATTGCACACAATGAATTGCCATCACTTCCTTATTAGTTGTTTCTATCAATCTATCATCTCAACTTCTTGTCAATATGTATCTGACTAATGATTTCTTATTCAAGCGTCTGGAATCAAATTCTTTCATGAATTACAAACTATATATATATATATAGAGAGAGAGAGAGAGATCGGTAAACACAGGGCAATTTACAGAAACGCATAGCCAAGACATAGTTCCTGAAATACAGAAAGAAAGATGAAATTAGGGCAGCAGATACTTTCTTTCAACAAATCAAATCTTGCAAGCTTGCGCCCTGTGCACTTTTTTGCATCACACTGCCCAAAATCCTGAACAACAACAATGAACCAATTACATTCCACAAACTGAACTGGAACATAACCTAACCAATAACATGCTAAAAACAAGGTTACACATTAATTCCATTAATTCTCAGCTGCAATAAGACTATCTATCTATCTATCAAGAAGTAAAGCATAAATATATGCTTGAACAATGCTAGTGACGTAGAGAGAGACACTGACAAGACATCAACACAAAAAAAGAGTTTTGGACATAAAAGGAAGCATACCCACATTGCAAGCTGAATTTTAGGACCTGTTGTGTCCTCTTCAGGAACTGCAAATAAGAAGAAACTTGTTAGCCCAATAAAAAATTAACATAGCAGCAGCAGCAATATATCACACACTTGGCACCCAAAAAAAAAAACAGTGACAGAAAAGAAGCAACAAAGTGATTTGATACCTTGATCATGTGGGAGAGACTCATCTTCCCTGTCGAGGTGATTGGTCCTGCTAGATTGACCACGATGAGAGTTGTGGGTTTTGAATCGCCTACTGGGTTTGTTATGACCCATGATGTCCTTGGAAGAAGAAGAGAGTGAAAATAGAGTTGCTGTGATTATGTAAATGGACTGCTTTATAAGTTTTTATCGGGACTCAAACCAGTGTTATAGCGGCTTGGTAAGGCTGGTCTCGAGTATTACATCCGGGTGGGTCGGTTCGGGTGAGAGTATAGGTTTTCAGAAGAGATATTTATCTATCTAGTCCCTTGATTTTGAATGAAATTATAGAGTAGTCACTCTTGTCTGTTATTCTTTGTGATATTGACTAGATTGGTGTCCCATCCTAAGCTGCAGACCGAAAAAATAAAAATAAAAACAGTTCAAGAAACGATTAAGTTTTTTTTAAAATAAAAGAAATTTGATAATCAGGTTAGATTTTGATTAATTTAATAATATGATAAAAAAAAATAGAGTAATAACAATAAATAAATTTTTAAAAAATACTGTCCTAGATAAAGTTGGGTTAACACGTAAAACTCGCCACCTAAACATGAGATATGTTCATAACATGTTTATCGTGTGTTTTAGATTATGAGATCGAGATAATTCGATGGAAAGAAATTAAAAAAAACCACAAGGTCATTTTTTTTTTTAAAAAAAAAAACAATGCTGAATGACAATATCAAAAAAAATAAGACAAAAAAAATGACGGTCCCTGTTAAAATTAATTTGTAATAAAAATCGACACCCACATAAAATTTATTGAATGAAATAAAAGGAAAACAAATATTATGCAAGGTTTGTAAATATTAAAAATAAATATTTTTTTATTTTTAAAATAAATTTAATATATAAAAAAATACAGATGAATCATACTAACCTCTTCAAAAATTAAACATACCCAATATAATTGAAAAATAATTGTTATTTAAAAAAGACTGAATAAGTAAAAAAAATATCAGATGAGAGGTATTAATTAAAATATAAACTTAAAGATTATTAAAAAAACATATAAAACAAGGTATTGATTAAAAAAAATAAAGAAGAAAAAAAAAACAGAATGAAGCTAGGCGTTGAGGGGTTTTTTTTTTTACCCAGAAACCTATTTTCAACTCATTTGAACTAAAAGCACCGTAGAAACCTTCCCAAACCAATCCATAAAATTAAAAAAAAAACACTAAAAAAAAGTCTCAGAACCCATAATAAACCTGAAATCAAAAATCGTTTCGAGCTCGGATTTATTTTTTTAGACACTTTTAAGGGGAAAAATACATAATTTGAACTCCTCGTATCATATAAAATTATTTGACATAAAAATTGATCTTTTTGGTGGTCAGAATTGTCACCAACAATAACTTTCTCTTTCTACTTCATAATCCAATAAGCCCCTTCTCTCCTCTTATGAAAAAGAACAAAAAAATAAAAAAAATAAAATTTTATATTAAAATTGATTTTTAAAAAATTAAAGAGACTAGTCGCTATAAAAAGATGAGGGATTAAAATGAATTGTTAGAACAAATTTTAAAGCCATCATCTATTTTACCTAGTGTTTTCACCTTGATCTTCTATCTTTTAATTTAACTCTTTCTCTAAAAAAACATGTCATTAGATGTTAATTTGACTTTAAAATAGTTTAATTGTAAAATGTAAAAGTTTAAAAATCAAATTAGAAATTGTATTTTTTAAAAATAACTCTTTAATCCACAATAATCCGTAATAATAAACAATAATGACACGACAACAAAAGCATAAGCCTTTTATTTATCCGTGATATAAAAGTTTCTTTTAATTTTTTGCGAGCTTGCTAGTTTTGATTTTAGCAGGCTTAACATTTGAATTTGTCTAAGTTTATGATAGTCCTGATTTCAGAAAAAAAGAAAAAAGTGATTGAAAATAAAAAGTTATTCCAAATTTTATGATAGTCTTTTATTTATTTATGATGACTAATTTTTTAATTTTATTTAATTCTTTTATTTTCTTTCAAAAAATAAAGAAAAACATTGTGTCAAAAATAAGTTTTATATGAATAAATAGAAAAATATTAACAAGAAAAATCAAAACAAAAAACCATGGTGGTGCAAAACGAGACATTTACCATCACCAAATGTGTCTTATAAACTCATTCACTACCTTACTAGTCATTAAATGCTATTAGAATCTTTTTAATTATTTTTTTAATTTAAATTATTTCTTGCCAGTGCAAATAATAAAACCATGCTGGATTAACACACAATTAAAGTTTTTATAGATTTTGATTTTGTGAAGAAGCTGAAAGTTTATGATGTAGGAAAATTTCTTCAATATTCTTGGCATAATAATGTTTCTTGTATTATTTCACTAATGGTTCAAGATTTTAGGTTTTAAAGAGGTTAAAATTAGTGTAAGAAGCAGTTTAATAAAATAAGCATTGCTTTTAATCCGATAATTGAAACAAGTTGAAATTTTAACATAAGATTTTAAAGATTTTATTTTATATTAGATTAAAATTTCATGATGACCGGAGATAAAGAAGGTTATCAAAGTTATTATGCATGATTATCTTTATTTATCTTGTTGTATTTGAATTTTTTTTATTTAGTTTAAAATTTTTAATTTAATTATTACTTTATTATGTAGAAATTTTAATGCTAAATGAATTCTATTAATTAAGAAAAATTTAATTACAAATTATTTTTTATAAAGAATTTTAGTTTTAATTAGGAATTTTTTCCAATAAAATTTTTTAGATTTAAAACTAAAAATATTGGATAAAATTTTTTGAATAAAAATGATGAATTGGAAATTTCATCTACAAAACACGACAATTTTTGTTTTTTTTGTAAAAACAACTAAATGGAAGACAAAGAGGCCTTCATTAATGCAAAAGACACACTCCAGGTATTAACTAATTTATTTTGATAACTATAAGGACTAATTCATAATTTACTCACCATTACACACATATTGCGAGAAAACTCCCGGAAAACTTCTCGCAGAGTCAGAGAGTAGTGTTGCCCTTTCTCGCGGAGACATTGATTTACCAGAAGAAGGCGATTATTTCACCATCAATCCAATCCAAAACGACTTCTCCCTTTCAAATCCAATGCTAGCATGACCTAAACCTCCCAAACCCCAACTCCCTTAGACCCCCAAAACTCAAAATCTTTTTATTTTTTATTTTTTTCTGTGTCATTTTATCAAGCACTTACACTGTAATCGAATATAAGTCTCAAAACAATGCTTAGAAGGTATGGGTCCACTTGTACAAATTCTGCTCTGTTATGAATTTTGGGTTTCTTTTTGTTGTGTAATATGTGGAAAGCTTTAATTTGATTATCGAACCTTTTTTTTTATTTGCTGCGTTGGCTGGCAGGTCCCTTTTGGAGCTATCGAGTCGTCGTCAATCCATAAGGAGGATTCCGAGGAAGATTACTACTCAGGCATGTTTATTTGGTAATTTTGCAATTATATTTGGTGATCTTGATTTTAGATTTGAAAGTAATTCATTCTTAATTCACGTAAATGTTTGAGAGTGGAGTGTGTGTCAAACCCTGAATTATTTTTGTTATTTTATATTGATATCATATGAATTCAACCTATTAAGCTCATGACTACGGCACCAGTCTTGAATGTTGATTTATTTTTTTTCACTTTTCTGTGTTCGAACCCATAATTTTCCTTTTTCATTACTGGGTTAGTGTTGTTTTGGGAATATATACTTTTATTCTTCGCTAGCTTCTTGATTTTTGGTAAATGATTGTTGTTGAAGCTAATGTCTAGTTTTGTTTTTGGGTTCTGGTCTGTGGTGTACTTTCAGCATGTGCCCCTATTCCTTTCTTCGAGGAAGGAATTCTCGACCTCTTTCCAGAAAAATGCATCCCCAAACGGTGGTCCAAATGATAAATCAGAGAGGAGAGGATCTCTTTTAGTGAAAAGCTTAGGTGCAGTTCTTGTTGTCGGGACATGTTATTATGCAGGTTGGTTAGACCCAATTATTGAATTAATTGATAAAAAGAAGCAGAGTTATGTTAACTCGGGTGGGGATGGCATCGATCATAAAGATGTAAAAGTAGAGGAAGTGGTGTCACCCATGAGTGAAGAGGCTAATAAATTAAGCCATTTTATAGAGGAGGATGCGCAAAAGGTTAAAAGGGAGTCAGATCTTCCTAGTGTTGAAACCAAGGAGGAGAAGGTTGAAATTCATGCTGACGTTCCTCATTTTGAAAGTAAGCATAAGGTTGAGACTCCTACAGATCTTCCTCATGTTGAAGCTGATCAGAAGTTTGAAACTCAAACAGATCAACCTCATCATGAAACTTTAAGTGAAACAGAAAGTGATAATCAGTCTCAGGTACACCATGGGGCAATCTCTGTTGAAGAGAGACATGAACCAGAATTTTCGCATCATACAGGCTCTGAAGGCAGTCTTGGCATGGGGATCCCAGGTTTGAAAACTACTAAAGAGCCAAATGAGGGAATCCAAGTTACACAAGTACAACCTCAGGCCACGGGGGTTCCTGTAGAGAGTGAAATAAAAACAGTACCAACTCAGAATGTCACTACTGAAAACAGATCAGAGGTATTCTTGATAGTAATTGCTTATATTAATTTTTACTTCATGTTGTTTTGTATATGTGTTGGGAGCATACTGTAGAAGGTCCCAGCACAAGATTTTTTACCAGTCCTCTCTGTATTAGCTGCCTGGAGTTTTGGCAGTCTCTTGTATTCATTTTCCGGGAAAAGAAAAAAGTTAAAATTCACAGTAGGGAGAAAGATATCAAAAATCATATCAGAATATTCTGGTGCTTTAGGATAGCAAAAATCATATTAGAATATTCTGGTGCTTAAGGATAGCAAAAATCATTTTATTTCCATTTTATGCACACAGGGGTCTTTCAAAGGTTGGCTCCTTCAATAGGGAAACCAGCTAAACTGATATTAGATTTGTATTTGCATCCTTGGTGACATATTGAAGTGGATTTGGTGTATGATCGTGCGAAGTGACACAAAAGGATCTGTATGACCCCATATACTTTGGTATTGAGGCTGTGTAGCTGCTGCTATATCCTTGGTAACACATTGGGAAGTCATTCACTAGGCATATGATGGTGGTGCTGGTTTTACATGCTGTTATACTTATTCTGTGTACCATACAAAGGAATTTTAGAATTTATTTTGCTCTTTATGTTTGTTGTGCTGTTGTTCACAGCTTTAAAATCTTTTTTGATTTCTCTTTGAGCAGGCTGCCTTCAGTGAACATTCAGGAATATCAAGTCTACTTGGTTCATACCATCTCGATGATAACGGTGAAAAGAACATCACAACAGAGGGCCTTGGAGAACAGGTTGTTATAAGCCTGATATGTTTACTATGTGCATGTTTCTGTAATTGCTGGCATGTGCTTACTTAGTCACTATTCTTTGGAATTACAGGCTATTGTTAGTGCCATAGAAGAACTGAATGATGGTTACATAACAAAAGATGGAAAGTTAGTTTTGGATTTTCTCGAAGCAATTCATGCAGCTGAAAAGAGGCAAGCTGAATTGGATGCCCTTACTTTTTCTGAAGAAAAAAGAGCGCTGAAGGTATCACTGTTGCATTCTTTGTAGCATGGGCTTTTTTTGATCAACGGCGACTGCATGTGTCCTTTTTTTTTTCTGGTTATCTATTTGCATTAATCCTTCGCTCTTTTTCAGGAGAAGTATGAAAAAGAATTGAGAGATTCAAGGGCTAGGGAACTTATGTGTGCTGAAGAGGCAGCAATGTTGGATAAGGTTGTACAGATTACTGTCTTCTTTTCATGTCTGTAGTGTTGTAGTGAGAGATTTAATAGAACATGCAGATGGTTGGAGATAAGCTATCTGTATAAGCAAACTCTCCAGACCCCTTCCATCAATGTAGTGCCAGCTATAACTAGATGACAACTTCTAAACTTTCAGGAAATAAAGAGAGAGATAGCCAAAGCTGCAGCTGCAATCAAGATGCTTCAAGAAAGGATGGAAGAGAAACTTAGGGTGGAGCTTGAACAGAAGGTTTGCATATGTTTTTTTAAAAGATTCTTTTTTATATGCTTTGATTTGATAATGCTTAGCTCAAGTTGCAAACAATTTTAATGCAGGAAAATGAATCAGAAATGAAGCTGCAAAGGTTTCAGGAGTTAGCAAAAGCAGAATTGTCCGGTGCAATTGCAAGTGAGAAGGCAGCACATATTGAAAAGATAGCTGAAGCAAATCTCAATGTAAGATATTTCTTGGAAATGGATGTTCTTCCATTATTTATATTAATTCGTGGTTTAAAGTTCTTTTTCAATGGAATTTTCAGCTGTTCAGAACAAAAATATTTGGTATGCATTTTTGTTTTTTTCTTCTTCTTAATTTTGGGAGATATTTAGTATGAAGAGCATGTTTATTGTCATATTTGCTAAATATTTGATAAAAGGATGCACGAGCATGTAAAACTTCAAATTCATCTAAATCAAAATAGGAGGTATTGGAAGATAGAAGCTTTTGCTGTGAGGATTGTACTGGAAATGATATTCAAACTAGTTATCTTCTCTACTAACGACAGTTTGCAGATTAGGTTTTATGTTATGTTCTTTACTTGTGTGTTTTTTTATTTCTTTGACATCAAGACTAAAATTATAACATCCACGTTCCAGGAAAAAATTCCATGCAGTTAATAAGAACATGTAAGATTCACAAACAAAACTCAGTCAGGCTTCAAACCCTACTAAATTGTGTATTTAAGAAGGATAACAAAGCTTGCCTTTGTGAAGGAACAGGTGAACTAAACCTCTCAAGGTATGGCATGGATTGCACTTGCAATCCTGGTCAGCAGATCAGCACACTCCTTTCCAGCTGGATTGGTGATTGCCAAACCTTTCATTTCTTCCTTAGGACTCATGATCTGCCTCAATGACAATAGGCATGACCTTCCCGAGATCAGGCTTCCCTGTCTTGGCAGTGAACATCATCATAATTTTTCATTTGTCTTGTGTATAATGCTTCGATATGTAGATGCATGTATGCTTGTTAACTAGCATTGCACAGCAATTAGCATTTATTAACATCTTCCGCTTGTTTGCAATTTAGCACTATGGATGTTTCTATTACGCAAATTGTTTGGTTATAATTTTTCTTGTTCTTACAGATTAATGCCTTGTGCATGGCATTCTATGCAAGATCTGAAGAGTCTCGTCAGATTCACTCTGTTCACAAGCTTGCTCTGGTAAGGATTCTTGTTCTTTTGCTTCTTCTTTTCTAGGATATAAATGTTCCCTCTCTTGTGTGTATTTGCATGCATATGTGTTATCCTTGTGCATTTCTGATATCAATGTTTGCCTAGCCAGCAAATTGATGTACTACACTTGCATTTTACAGGGAGCTCTTGCATTGGAAGATGCACTTTCCAAAGGACTGCCAATACAGCATGAGTTAGATGCTTTAAACGCCTATCTTGAAGGCATTGATAAAGACTCACTTTTACATTTGGTTCTATCAACTCTTCCTGAAGAAACAAGGCACCATGGTACCGATACTTTATTGGAATTGAATCAGAAGGCAAGTCACTTGTTGGTCCATTTGTTAGTATGTGCTAGTAAATGGTGTAATCCAGTTGTTCAGAGTGAGTAATGTCATTTTGTGATCTCTTATCAAACTTAGCTGCATGAATATTGCCATTGGCAGATTACAAATTGAACGCTGCTCTGCTCATCATAAGTTTATTTTATGGTTATTCAATTGCTAATCTGTAGTCTAATATGTCAATTTTCTATCCTGCACTGGCGTGTTGATAATGGTTGAATGTCTTTGCTTTTATTCTATAGAATACCTGAATGTCTTCAAAGCTGGCACTTCACAAAATCTGGAAGCGTTTCTGCTTTCTTTCTAATATCATTTATCAATCTTTACTCTTATGCAGTTTAATGTCATGAAAGGGAATCTACGACATTACATTTTGATCCCACCAGGTGGTGACGGCATCTTGGCTCATGCTTTGGCACATGTTGCATCCTGGTTGAGGGTAGGAAAATATGAGATCTGTCTCTGGAAACTTTCTATGTATTTGACACTACTTGGAACTAAACTATTTTGATTTGTCTTTGGTGCAGTTTAAAGAAGTCGATCCCTCTGGTGATGGTATTGAATCTATTATTAGCCGAGTTGAGGATTTCCTTGCTGAGGGAAAGCTCGCTGAAGCAGCAGATGCTCTCCAAAAAGGTGTCCAAGGCAGCCAGGCAGAAGAGATAGCTGGTGATTGGGTGAGGAGAGCAAGGAATAGAGCTATCGCAGAGCAAGCTCTAACTGTACTTCAGTCGCATGCCACTTGCGTCGGCCTTACTCAATGATGCTACTATCATCGATTTAGCATCTAGCTTGCAATATTTTTGCCTTTTCTAAACTTTACGCACAAAAGGAGAGCAAGAATTACTGTCCTATTGAGCAGCTTGAACTTACAAGAGCTTCACAAGGGTTGTGAAACCCAGAACAGTGTAGATTGAACATACCCCCGATGAATAAAATTTTGTTTCTTTCCGTCCCCTTCCATGAACACTATACGTTTTCTGGCGCAGTAATGTGTTTCCTGCTATTTAATAAACAATTCGTAAGTGATAAGAACCCGATCAAGACGAGCGGAAAAGGAGCTGGATGTCTTATGATGCTTGTGGGCAGTGTCTGTTGAGCTTGATTATACTTTCTGCTGAGGCGACACCGACAAGGACAAGTTAACTGATTCTTTGAAAAATGTGCTGATGATTTCGGTACAAAAGTGTATTTGCTCCTTTTCATTAGAGTATAAAACAGACTAACCTTTTTTAATTGTTTGATGGCGAGGAGACTTTTTATTATTATTATTATTACTACATGTTTTAGAATAGCTGATCCTCCTCGGAGTCCATGTGCTTGAAAGAGATGTTATTAATCGAAGTAAAAACAAAAAAAATAAGCGCATCAATCAAATCACAAAAAATACTGTATAGACATTATTAAATGTAATATATATATATATATATATATATATATATATATATATATATATATATATAAAGGCAATACCAACGTGTTCTCTAGAAAAAAAAAAATTCAATGCATGCTTTAAAATATTAAAGGGTGTTTTTAAAAAAATATTTAAATGATAATATATTGAATTGACTCGGATTAATACTGGTTAACTTGCAAAACTTATATTTAGAGTTATAAGTTTGTGACAATCTTGTAAATTTTTTTTAAAAAAAACTTATAAGAAGGGAATAACCTCATAGAAAGCAAAATAAAAAAAAGACTTAATTTCCACCTAATCCAATATTGAAAAATAAAATTTTAAAAAAATCAATTTAAAAAAATTAATTTGAGACAACCCAAAGCAACCTGTCAAACCTATGGTCCGAGTTATGAGATCAAAATAATTCTATTAAAAAAAAATTTAAGAAGAAAAGTAAAGCTAGATAGCATCATCGATTCCCAAATCAACCCAATGATAATGAGAAAAATTGAAAAAAAAATCATTTTAAATAAAAAAATAATGAAAACAAATTACTCGAGTCAACCTAAACAAACCCTCGATCCAAGTCATGAGACTAGGATAGCCCCATAATAATGAAAACAAAAGGTAATTATAAAGCTCAATCCCCGACATTAAAGGATGAAAATGAAAAACAAAATCAATTTAAAAAAAAACTAAAAAGAAAGACCGAAATCAACCCGAGCTAATCTTTCAAACTCATGATCCAGATCATAAGATTAAGAATACCTCATAAAAGACAAATCGAATCACAAAACTCAATTCTTAATTAACCTAATGTTGAAGAAAAAAAATCAATTAAAAATTATAAAAATAAAACAAATACCAATAAAAAAACCAAAAGTAATATAAAACTAAGATGGCAGGATAACTTACTGTTTTGGGGAGAATTTGTATGGAAATCAAGAAAAAAAGAGAAGATAGAGGTGAAGAAAATCACTCAAGCCCTATTTGTTTTAAATTAATAAAATTAAATTTTATTTAATAAAATTGAGCACCAATAACACGTTGGATTTTTTTTCTTTTAACATTATAGGATTTAGAAAATAATGTTTGAGTCAATTTAAAATAAATTTAATGTGAAAATATTAAATAAAAATTTTAAAAATTGAGTTACCATACAAAATCGGGTTGATTGTACTTTGGCCACGCAATTCAATCCCCGACTTTTTCAAGAAAAACAGCTGAATATCTATTCATTATTAGTTTAATTGTTTTAAATCAGTAAAAAGTTATTTAATTTTGTCCAATCAAACGTGAATTGAACAACAAAAGTTTTTCTCGAAACCGGGCAAAAGACATGATGGAAAGATTGGACAGCTAGGATTGCCTTGATAAAAATATCATGCAATTATCATGCTTTGCTTGCACTGTATCCGGAACTTGGAAGTATATCTGTCTTTGTTGTTTATTGTGTTGTTTTTTTTTTTTTAAAAAAAAAAAAACAGGGGACAGCTTGGATGTCTGGTTCTTTAGATCTGATGGAAATTGCACATGAAGAAACATGCCCCGCTAATAATTATAAATACTTAATCATTTGAAAAAAATATTATTACATGATTCCTTATTTGGTTTAAAGTGTTTTTCCATTCATAAATCTATTAAAAAAATTATTATTTTTATATCAACCTATCAAAATAATTTAAAAATATATAAAATTTAATTTAAAATAAAAAATAAATAAATTTTAACTAATCTCCGTTTTAATCGCAGCTTTATCTAAATTTTCATTTCTCTGGTTTTTATTAAGAGTTAATAGTCCCCTGTCATGAGTGGTGAGAAATCAACTTCCATTGATTTTTTTTTTTTTTTTGTCAAATAAGAAAAATTGAAGGTGAGGGGCTCCGACTCAGCAAATTGCAGCTCAGATTTTTCATGTTGCCACAAGTGGAATCAAAGCTGGTATCGAGTCCCGATCATTTATACAAGCAAGGGCTTTAAAGTCATTTTATCTGAAGACTAATTGATGGCTTGGAATTCTTAAGCAATTAGTAAATTACACAATCATCCCCATTAGGTATATCTAATCTGTCTAGAATGCTTCCTTGCCAGAATGCTTTAAAGTCATTTTATCTGAAGACTAATTGATGGCTTGAAATTCTTAAGCAATTAGTAAATTACACAATCATCCCCATTAGGTGTATCTAATCTGTCTAGAATGCTTCCTTGGCCAGAATATTATTTTCTGCCAGCTGTGAGAGAGATGGGGGCTGATTTTGACCAGTTTGTGGCTTGGCTAGGCTGAGGTTGCTGTTCTTGTCTTCTTCTCTGCCCACGTTTTGTTTTTTTTGTCATTTTAAAAAGCGAAGAAGATGCTGTAAATGATAAAAGGATAATCGAGAGTGTTGAGGTTATTTTTTAAATTGTTTTTTATTTTAAAATATATTAAAATAATATTTTTTATTTTTAAAAAATTATTTTTAACATGTTTATTAAAATAATATGAAAACATTAAAAATATATTAATTTAAAGAAAAAAAAAATTAATTTTTTTTTAAAAAAATTTCAAAATACAATGTCAATCACTGCTTTGCATGAATCCGGACAGTCATTTTCGCGTCGTAGAATCGACAGTGATGAACTGTAGAGCATGGAAATACAGTGGATAGGAGCACGCGTTATGTCAAGTGTTCGTTTAATTTTTTAAAATGTAAAAACAAATACTAATCTGATACAAGTATTTCTAAAAACCAAACTGGGGTTATTGACTAATTAAAATTGACAAATTTAATAATATACAAAATACAGTGATACTAAATAAACTTACAAAAAAAATTGATAATATAAAAAAAATTACAAAGCTTGTTAAAAACAAACTTAATAAAATTATGAATCTTAATTAATAAAATAACCAAAATTAAATAGTGAAACTAAAAATAATAATGAAAAAAACAATAAAAAAATATTTAAGATAACATGGTTAATCCCTGATCCTTTGCACAAGATTATAATAATTTTATAAATAAAATACAATAAAACATCAAAATCAATTCTTAATAAATTAAATGTTGAAGAAATTACTATTGTGGTTGTTTTTTTTTTTTTTATAAGAATTTTTAAAGCCATACAAAATCAAAATTCTATTATCTATTCTATAAAACACAAAAGTCAAAAATATATTATTTAATTCTTTCAAAGCCGTGCAAAATGGTTTTCAAAAACTATTATTGTGGTTGTTGTTTTTTTTAGGGGTGAGCAAAAAAACCGATAAACCGATTAAACCGAGAAAACCGGAAAAAAAATAACCGAAAAAACCGAACCGAAAAAAAAACCGAATTAACCGATTAAAAAATCATAAAAAAATTCCGGTTCGGTTCGGTTTCGGTTTCTAAAGTCTAAAACCGATTGAACCGAACCGAACCGGTTCAACCATCCAGCATTTAAAAAAAAAAACAACTATAAAAGGAATGTTTTCTAACCCTAAAGTAACATTCACCCCTTAGCCGCCGCCCTCCCTTCCCCTCCCTTCTCTGCATATCTCATTCTCTCTCATTTTACTCTTTTTTTTCTCTCGTCCCTCTACTCTCTGCTCTGTTTTGATTTTTCTCTCTTCCCTCTACTATCTGCTCTGATTTGATCTTATGGATTTGGTTCCTTTGGGTTTTCTTCGGATCTTAGTTCTCCTATTAAGTCTGTGGTTGGCTCTACTAACAGCCAAATAGAGGACTATCAGATCCACCAAGAAAACCCCCTCCATTCTCTATTCCGTCAAAAAATCTCATCTTTGACGTTAGTCTCCACCAACAGGACTGCTTGCTTACCAAAAGTTGCAGGCATCTCAAATAATTTGTCAAACGGTACATTATTGTACTTTCACTTATTTTTTTTTAAAGATTGAAGAAAGGCTCCTATTTTTCTGATTACTAATTGAGGCCTATGTTTTGCTTGTTTCTTATTCAAATTTCAGCATCTGAGATGACAAATGATGCAACAGTAGGGTGTTTGGGGAGGGCAAAACAACATTTTGGGACTGGAGTATTGTTTTCTCAAAAGCCACATTAGACCTGGCCAGTGATCCAAAACAGAGGGAGGAATATTACTAGTGTTGGTAGAGGACCATTGGGTTTGAACCGGTTTGGAAGGGAAAAAAACCGAACCGAACCGAACCGAAATTATTCGGTTTGAACCGGTTTTCGGTTCGGTTCAAAAAATTAAAAAAAAAATAATTCGGTTTGGTTGTTTATTTTGGTTCAAAACCGGACCGAACCGGAAATGCTCAGCCCTAGTTTTTTTTATAAAAATAATCCAGCAATTTTTTTATATTGTTTTAAGAAATTAAAAATACAAATAGAAAACGAAAATCACCTCTCCAAGTAATCACCTAAAACGACTAATAATTTCTAGACACACTGTTTATATGAAATACGTGGCTTTTTCTTTTTTCTTTTCTATTTCTTTTTTTTTTTTAGCATTTGAGACAACAACTATATATAAACTAGATTCTTTTATAAACTCTGAATTCATATGAACATGGAAGGAGGTGGGTTTATTTTTTGGCATTTCTTTATTTATTTTTTATTTTTTTAATTTTATCATTTAATATTTACTTGATTTTAAATTTATTTTTATAAAATAATATTTTAGTTTGTTTTTCTATGAGATTATTATAGTCTCAAATAAATATTCTGATATCTAGTTTGTGCTCGATTTAATAAGTGTTTATTTTTATTATCGTATATTTAAGTAAAGAAAAGTTAAAAAAATAATTTTTATAAATCTAGTAGAGTCCATCGTTCGGATAATAAATTTGACGAGTTAACCTATAAAGTCCAAGTAATATGCCGTTGTATCAATATTAAAAAAAGCTCATCTTGAATAATTTTTTTTAAAAAAATTTTATTTTATTTTTTACAAGTTGTTCAAGTTGCTTTTAAATTTTTAAATCATGTTAGAGGAACTCTTAGTCAAATGATCTAAAAAATTTCTTTCATGTTCAATTTTTTTTTTTACTAGAACCACAACATATTGCAGCCATATAAACTAGTTTCATACTATTTGTTTATGAGCAACTTATTCCTCATGTTTTACTAAAGAAAAAAGAAAAATACCATGACTATTTATAATTAAGTTATTTTTTTTTACTTCTCTTTTCTTTTAAAAACTACAATTTATTTCTTCAATCAACACAATTTTTTATTATAAATAAAAGATGAATCTATCCTTACACACACACACACACACACACAGAGGGGGGGGGGGGGGGGGGGGGAGAGCGAGAAGTAGTTGCGGAGAGGATGCTATGAAGGCAATTGGGCCTTGGACGCCACCGGTGGCAGGAGATGATCGTCGGGTCCACGGAGATATCTTGCTGAAGTGTTCCACAATTTTGCTTGAAAAACGATAGCGATAATGGAAATTGTGTGTGAGAAGCTTTTTTGTTAGATTACTTGGATTTTGTGAAGAATTCATGTCTTGGGCCAATCTTTGCCTAACAGAGCAAGGAACTTGTTGATCTATGCAAAGTCCCAGCCCTTCTGTAAATGCTTTGCTTCATTAATTTGCCTAACAAAGCTGCTTTACAGGTTGCAAATTCTTCGAGCTATGCTGAAAAAGGAAACATGGATTTGGGTGGCAAAATTCCGACAAGGATAAAAGGAAAAGGGTGGGGGTGGTGACCATAGTTTTTTTTTTTTAATGGTAAAATTATAATAGTTATATAATATTTCTGTAGTTATTAATTAAAATATAATAAAATATTATAAATAATCTATTTTTTTTTGTTGATTTTATTTTAACATGATGTAAATTATAAACTTATAAATTCAAGGATGTAAACTATTATTTCTAAAAATAAAATTAAAAAAAACCCAACTATGCAATGATAAAGGTAATTTTACCTTAAAAAAATAATTAAAAACTGATCCCATCCTTAAAGTATATCTAAGAAAAGATACTATTTACAAGAATTAAATTAGTAATATGGTTTTTTTGAACAGTAGAAATATCGTTTTTTTTGTTTATATTTATTTTAATGGTAAAAATTTATTATAATAGCTAATTATATTTTAATATATTTCATATATAATTATTTTACCAACTTGAAATGATTTAATTGACTTGACAGGTTTTAGGATAACCCGGACGATTCTCAATCAACCCAATATTAAATAATAAAATTAAATAAAATCAATTAAAAAATAACAAAAAAAACAACTTAAATTAACATAGATGAATTCGCTAAATTTATGATACAAGTTATGAAACCATGATAATTTTTATAGAAAAAAAAATTTAGATTTTAAAAAAATTAAAAGAAAAAAAACATTATTGGAATAAATGTTTTTTTTTATAAGAATTTAACATTTGTACAAGATATATAAAAATAATATTTTCACGTTTTGTTTAGTAACAAGCATCGAGAAGCCAAAGTAATATATTTTTTATTTTTGGCTTTCCATTTAGCATATGCCCTGAGATGCCTACCATTCCAGTCAACTTTCATGAACGTTAGCCAAAAATCCAAGCTGAGGCAAGCCAAGCCAAGCCGCAAAGACAAACAATGAAAGTCCAGGTAAGCTTGAAGCTGTCGGTGCTCTTTCACTCTCAACCTCTAAAACCACACATGCAGAGAGAAAGCCAACTGCAAACCTCTCTATACGCTCTTTCTCTAAAATCTGAATTAAGAATAATAATAAAATAAAACACACAATTATTTATTTTTCTCTAAAAAAGTCTGACTGAAAATACTTCATTCTTCTCTCTCTGTCTTTCCCAATCAAAATGAAATGAAGTGAAGAGCCTTTTTATTATCTTCCCTTCTCTTCTACGATACCTGTAGATGCTCCTCCGCCTCTTCTCTCTCTCCCTCTAGAGGTGAGTCATTACTCACGAGTGATCTACTGATTTGTTCTTTCCTTGTTACTAGCTACATTTTTATCACTCTTTCTTTTCATCGATGACGTTTACTTGTCGTTTCTTTGAAAAATTCTTAAAGAGACTGGAGGTGCTGCCTTTTTTAATTCATTGTTACTTCATTTTCATTGAAATTCCTTCTGTTATAAAAGAAAAGAAAGAAGGAATGTCTGTCCTGTCCATTTGAGTTCAGTTCAGAATTTCGAGTCATGTTGTGGTAAAAAACGACGACGTTTTTTGAGTTGAAATTGGAGTTTATTGATCTGCTGTTAGAATTGAATTGAAATGAATTCAAGTCAATGAAGCAACCGAACTCAGTCATTTCGTCACATTCTTATTAATTACAATTAAAAATTAAAATCAGTTCGATTTTTTATTTTTGTAATTAGCAGCATTAGTTACGCTGACTGACTTGATCTGATTGATACCTTACAGGAGAGTTTGATGTCTTGATTGTGTAAAATAAGGTAGATCTGGAGACAGACTCATTCTTTTAAGGGAAAAAAAAGGAGATGGCGGCTACACTCGCTTGGAGGTTATCTGCTACCAATGGCAGCAGCCTTGCCACTACTGATCTGGTTGGTCCATTCATTATTCACTGTATTGGATTCGGATAACAGTTTCAAGAAAAAAAAATGGAATTTCATTTAATTTTGGATTTAATTTAGTGTCGGAGGCGCTGGATCTCATCCATTCTCTCCCTCCCTCTCTCTCTCTATATATATATTTAGATGCTTTTGGTTTTTAAATCTATTGGCGTTTCCGGTTTTCGTTTTATTTTTTTAGAATTTTTTGATGTGTATTGCAAATTTGCAATACCAGTACTTTCAACTATTAATATTTAATTCCTGAGTGACCCCTCGCGGTCTCTGGTTTCAAATCTGAAAATACTATAGGCAGCAAACTAGTTTCGAAGTTGAATTTTGTGATGGTTTCATTTAGTTTATGTTTGGTTAAATATTAAATGACACTCTCTTGTTTCATGATTGCAGGGAAAAAATAGCAATAGTTTATGTTTGGTTAATATTAAATGACACTCTCTTGTATCATGATTGCAGGAAAAAAATGGCAATCTAAAAACTCAAGATTCAGAGCCTCCAACTCCCCGTTCAGTTATGAAGATGGGTGTGAGGTGAGTTGAGTTGAGAATTTATTTATGTGGCTGATGAGGTCGATATCCTGTTGTGATTACTTTGCTTTTGCCAATGCTTTTAATATCTACCATGGTCATGTGCTATCCTTTGGTGATTAATTTTTTTGTAATATTGAGTAGCACTATAGGCGCGAAATGCTCCATACTGATGCTAATACTTTTGTGTTGATCAGAGATTTTAGTGTATGTGTTTCCAAAATGTCTTAAAAGGAACTGAGGGTCCACTTGTTGTTTGCATCTACCTTTTGTGTTTCAATACACATGCTCTGCATCGAGTGAACGTGACTTCTAGAAACCATAAATCAATAACCTTCAAGCTTTTAGTTTCTGAATTGATTTTCACTTTGTTGAATTATACAATTCTAGTCCTGTTTCCACTATTTCTAGATTGATTTTGGACACACTTACTTCGAATCAGAAAAATGACATATAATGTTGGTAGAAATTTTCTTTTATAGGAATGCATCTAATAAGTTCTGATTTCAAGATACTTTTTTCTAATTCAGAAGTAAACGAAAGTTCCTTTGCAATTACCAGATGTAATGAACTGGAATAGAGCCTTGTGCCATTAAAAGAGCAAACCACAGTCCTATAAGAATGAATTCTGTTACTGATGCTATATTTGTTTTTAAATTATTGTTCAGCATTTTTTATTTCTTGTCATCCTGTGCCAGATTTCTGTTTCTGTCCATGTTTTACTTTTCTAGTGCTTTCAATTTGAAATATCCCATTTTATGTTTTTGTGCTGGTTCTCTCTACTGAAAATATTAATAACTGCATTTCCTTTTATGAGTTTTCACTAGTAATAACTTTTTTTTCCATAAAATGAGGTCAACTAAGAGGAAGTTTCTCATAGTGCCTAAAAGCAATGAAAATTGTTGCCCAATTTTCTCATTTAATAAATTATTTTCAGAGACCGTACTGGTAGCATGGAGGATCCAGATGGCACACTAGCAAGTGTTGCACAATGCATTGAGCAGCTGCGCCGGAGCTCCTCATCTGTACAAGAGAAGGAGTATGCATTGAGACAGTTGCGAGAACTTGTTGAGACGCGTGAAAATGCTTTCAGTGCTGTTGGATCTCACTCTCAAGCAGTTCCGGTGCTTGTTTCTCTTCTCCGGTCCGGATCACTGGGGGTTAAGATACAGGCTGCTACTGTCTTAGGTTCTCTCTGCAAGGAGAATGAACTAAGGGTAAAGGTCTTACTTGGAGGATGCATCCCACCGTTGCTAGGTCTGCTCAAGTCTAGCTCCGAAGAAGGTCAAATTGCAGCAGCAAAGACGATATATGCTGTGTCTCAGGGTGGTGCTAAGGATCATGTTGGATCAAAAATTTTTTCAACTGAAGGAGTTGTGCCTGTGCTCTGGGAGTTGCTTCGTAATGGGCTCAAAACAGGTAAATTAGTTGATAACTTGTTGACTGGAGCATTAAAAAACCTCTCCAGCAGCACTGAGGGATTTTGGTCTGCAACAATACAAGCTGGAGGAGTGGATATTCTGGTTAAGTTGCTCACAACAGGACAGTCAGACACACAAGCTAACATCTGCTTTCTTCTTGCGTGCATGATGATGGAAGATGAATCTATTTGTTCCAAAGTATTAGCTGCAGAGGCTACTAAACAGTTGCTCAAGCTGTTAGGACCTGGCAATGAAGCCTCTGTTAGAGCAGAAGCTGCAGGTGCCCTTAAGTCTCTTTCTGCACAGTGCAAAGATGCAAGGCAAGAGATAGCTAAATCTAATGGTATTCCTGCTCTGATAAACGCTACAATAGCTCCTTCAAAAGAATTCATGCAGGGGGAGTATGCCCAAGCATTACAGGAGCATGCAATGTGTGCCCTGGCAAATATTTCTGGTGGCTTGTCATTTGTTATCTCAAGCCTCGGTCAAAGCCTTGAATCATGCTCTTCTCCTGCCCAGACTGCTGATACTTTAGGAGCTTTGGCTTCGGCTTTGATGATATATGATAGCAAAGCTGAATCCACCAGGGCATCAGATCCTGTTGTTATTGAGCAGACTTTAGTTAATCAGTTCAATCCTCATTTACCATATCTTGTGCAGGAACGTACCATAGAAGCATTAGCTAGTTTGTATGGGAATGCCATACTTTCAGTTAAACTCGCGAATTCTGAAGCAAAACGGTTGCTTGTTGGTTTGATTACAATGGCAACCAATGAAGTTCAGGATGAGCTTGTAAGAGCTCTTCTTGCACTTTGCAATAATGAAGGCAGTCTATGGCGTTCGCTTCAAGGACGTGAAGGAGTTCAGCTATTGATATCCCTTCTTGGGCTTTCATCAGAACAGCAGCAGGAATGTGCAGTGGCGTTGCTTTGCCTTCTATCTAATGAAAACGATGAAAGCAAGTGGGCCATCACTGCTGCTGGTGGTATACCCCCCCTTGTTCAAATTCTAGAGACAGGATCCGCTAAAGCCAAGGAAGATTCTGCTACTATCCTTAGGAACTTGTGCAATCACAGTGAAGATATACGTGCATGCGTGGAAAGTGCTGATGCTGTTCCTGCATTGCTATGGCTACTGAAGAATGGGAGCCTCAATGGGAAAGAAATTGCAGCAAAGACTTTAAATCATTTGATACATAAATCTGATACAGCTACTATTAGCCAGCTCACTGCATTGTTAACCAGTGATCTACCTGAATCAAAAGTGTATGTCCTGGATGCTCTAAGAAGCATGCTTTCTGTAGTTCACTTGAGTGATGTGCTACGGGAGGGCAGTGCTGCAAATGATGCGATTGAGACAATGATTAAGATATTGAGCTCTACTAAAGAAGAGACCCAGGCCAAGTCTGCCTCTGCTTTGGCTGGAATTTTTGAAACTAGAAAGGATTTACGTGAAAGCAGCATCTCTGTTAAAACACTTTGGTCAGTGATGAAGTTGCTAAATGTTGAATCTGAAAACATCTTAGCAGAGTCATCTCATTGTCTTGCTTCGATATTTCTTTCAATTAAAGAGAACCGGGATGTGGCTGCTGTTGCTCGTGATGCGTTATCCCCTTTAATTGCACTAGCTAACTCATCGACCTTGGAAGTTGCTGAACAGGCGACATGTGCTCTTGCAAATCTTATTTTGGATGGTGAAGTTTCAAAAAAAGCAATTCCAAATGAAATTATTGTGCCTGCAACAAGGGTTTTGCGTGAAGGCACAATTTCTGGAAAGACCCATGCAGCAGCAGCGATCGCTCGTCTCCTTCATTCTCGTAGAATTGATAATTCCATAACTGATTGTGTCAATCATGCTGGAACAGTACTCGCATTAGTTTCTTTTCTAGAATCTGCTATTGGCAGATCTGCTGCCACATCAGAGGCTCTGGCTGCACTTGCTATTTTGTCAAGGTCAGAAGGGGCTAGCGGACACATCAAACCAGCATGGGCAGTTTTAGCTGAATTTCCAAACCACATATCCCCAATAGTTTCGTCGATTGCAGATGCAACACCCTTGTTGCAGGACAAGGCTATCGAAATATTGTCACGACTTTGCCGAGATCAGCCTTTTGTTTTAGGAAATGCGGTTGCTAGTGCCTCTGGATGTATACCATCTGTGGCTAGAAGGGCGATTGATTCCACAAGCCCAAAGGTCAAAATTGGGGGAGCTGCACTTCTTATTTGTGCTGCAAAAGTTAGTCACCAGAGGGTGGTGGAAGATCTTAACCAATCAAATTCATGTAATCACCTTATTCAATCACTTGTCACAATGCTTTGTTCTGCAGACACTTCTCCTTCAGGAAACCTGGTTGATGATGACAGGGAGGTCATTAGCATATACAGACATGCTAAAGAAGGTGAGAGTGGTGAATCCCATAAAGCAACAGCAGTTATTTATGATTATAACTTGGCTGTTTGGCTACTTTCGGTTCTTGCCTGCCACGGTGAGAAAAGTAAAATTGTTATAATGGAGGCTGGAGCAGTTGAAGTCCTCACTAACAGAATCTCCAGTTGTTATTTGCAGTACAGTCAGGTGAAACCTCTTTTTTTCCTCTTGAACTGAAGGTTTTCCAGTGTCTAGTGCCATAAGCTCTCAATACCAATGAAAATTTTGATTTCTATGGATTGACATAGCAAACGAGTCAAGCCAAGCTTTGATACATTTAGATCAGTTTCATCTAATTTTAGTGGGGTTCAAACTTGGCTTGTGCTTGTGGCGAGTCTAAGACATGAAGCTCAAGCTTTGTTCCTCGGGCTTCATTTGATTTAACATATTAGACTGATAAAATAAGCAAATAAACAAGCTGAGCTTGACCTTGGATTCATCATGACAAACCATTCAATAAAAAAGCAAACATCTGTAATTTTCAAAAGAATCAAACTAGTGTGTCTCACATCAGAAATAAGTTTGATTAGATTTGATAATGTAATAATTCTTATTTTATATGAGTTTTTATTTGGCTGATCAAAAATTTTCTTATTATATGCAAGCTTCTTTGTGAATTTTAATTAGTCTAGATGCAAGCCCTTAAATGATGTGGCCCCGTAAACTTAGGTGAGCTATCTTGTGATCTTGAACAAGTTTAGCTTGATCTAATTCAGTTGTGGCTGTATTAACATTAGGTTTCAAAATAAGCTTGAGCTTGACTCATTCATTCTATTGAATGAGCTTGAATGAGCCTATAATCAAGCTAAAGCTTCAAGAGGCTTTGCTCATCTGCTTCCTAGAAGAATTATGAGTTACATCAAAGAAAGCACAAAATTTCACACATTTTCACATGTTATGCAGCAGAGAAATCTGTTCTACATTCTGATTGTCATTAAGCTTCATAGCTTCTCTATGTTTACCTGTGCAGAGTGATTTTAGTGAAGACAGCAGCATATGGATTTGTGCTCTACTGCTAGCAATTCTGTTTCAAGACAGAGACATCATACGTGCGCATGCAACCATGAAATCTATACCAGCACTTGCAAACTTGTTGAAGTCAGAGCAGTCTGCAAACAGATATTTTGCTGCACAGGCAATAGCCAGCCTAGTGTGTAATGGTAGTCGGGGAACACTTCTGTCTGTTGCAAATTCTGGGGCAGCAGGTGGACTCATCTCCTTACTTGGCTGTGCTGATGGTGATATATCTGATCTTCTGGAATTGTCCGAGGAGTTTGCTTTGGTATGTTATCCAGACCAAGTTGCGCTTGAGAGGTTATTCAGAGTTGAAGACATTAGAGTTGGTGCTACATCTCGCAAAGCAATACCTGCTCTTGTCGATCTGCTCAAACCAATTCCAGATCGTCCTGGGGCACCTTTTCTAGCATTAGGACTTCTAAATCAGTTAGCAAAAGACTGTCCTCCAAATAAGACTGTTATGGTTGAATCAGGGATTTTGGAGGCCCTGACTAAGTATCTTTCACTTGGTCTGCAAGATGCAACCGAGGAAGCTGCAACTGATCTGTTAGGGATCCTATTTAGTAGTGCTGAAATTCGGAGACATGAAGCTGCATTTGGTGCTGTCAGTCAACTTGTTGCTGTCCTGCGTATGGGTGGAAGAGCTGCAAGGTACAGTGCTGCTAAAGCTTTGGAAAGCTTGTTTTCTGCTGATCATATCAGGAATGCAGACACTGCCCGGCAAGCTGTCCAACCCTTGGTGGAAATTCTTAATACTGGTCTAGAGAAAGAGCAGCATGCTGCTATTGCTGCATTGGTTAGGTTATTGAGTGAAAACCCATCTAGAGCCCTTGCATTTGCAGATGTTGAAATGAATGCGGTGGATGTCCTTTGCAGGATCCTCTCATCAAATTGCTCAACAGGGCTGAAGGGGGATGCTGCGGAGTTGTGTGGTGTTTTGTTTGGAAACACAAGAATCAGGTCTACAATGGCTGCAGCACGCTGTGTTGAGCCTCTGGTATCTCTCCTTGTAACTGAGTTCAGTCCTGCCCAGTATTCAGTTGTCTGTGCATTAGATAAGCTTGTTGATGATGAGCAACTGGCAGAACTGGTCGCTGCACATGGAGCAGTTATTCCTCTCGTTGGCCTTCTCTATGGTGGGAATTACATGCTTCATGAGGCTATCTCCCGGGCACTTGTGAAGTTGGGGAAAGACAGGCCCGCATGTAAAATGGAAATGGTAAAAGCTGGAGTAATTGAAAGCATACTTGATATCCTCCATGAAGCACCAGATTTTCTCTGTGCAGCATTTGCTGAATTGCTCAGAATATTGACCAATAATGCCAGCATTGCCAAGGGGCCGTCTGCTGCAAAAGTTGTTGGGCCCCTTTTCCTGCTGCTGACAAGACCAGAATTTGGGCCCGATGGACAACATAGTGCTTTGCAGGTTCTAGTTAATATTCTGGAACATCCACAGTGCCGTGCAGATTATAACCTCACCTCTCACCAAACTATTGAGCCACTCATCCCATTGCTTGATTCTCAGGCTCCAGCAGTGCAACAGCTGGCTGCTGAGCTTTTGTCACATCTGCTCATGGAAGAACATCTTCAGAAGGATCCAGTGACACAGCAAGTAATTGGTCCTCTTATACGGGTTCTCAGTTCTGGTATACACATCTTGCAGCAGAGAGCTGTAAAGGCTCTTGTTAGCATTGCTCTAATATGGCCAAATGAAATTGCAAAGGAGGGTGGTGTGAGTGAGTTGTCCAAAGTTATATTGCAAGCTGATCCTTCTCTTCCTCATGTCTTGTGGGAATCTGCTGCTTCTGTTTTGGCTAACATTTTACAGTTTAGTTCTGAATTTTATTTGGAAGTGCCTGTAGCTGTCTTGGTAAGGTTGCTCCGTTCTGGTTTGGAAAGCACGGTGGTTGGTGCACTGAATGCTCTTTTGGTGTTAGAAAGTGACGATGGAACAAGTGCTGAAGCTATGGCTGAGAGTGGTGCCATAGAGGCTCTTTTGGAACTTCTGAGAAGCCATCAGTGTGAGGAAACAGCAGCAAGGTTGCTGGAAGTATTACTTAACAACGTGAAAATCAGAGAATCAAAAGCTACTAAAACTGCAATCTTGCCATTGTCGCAATACCTTTTAGATCCCCAAACTCAAGCACAACAGGCAAGATTACTGGCCACTTTGGCACTTGGTGATCTATTCCAGAATGAGGGCCTGGCTCGAAGCACCGATGCTGTTTCAGCTTGTCGTGCTCTAGTCAATGTCCTTGAAGAGCAACCAACAGAAGAAATGAAAGTAGTAGCAATATGTGCTTTGCAAAACCTGGTCATGTATAGCCGATCTAATAAAAGAGCTGTTGCAGAGGCTGGTGGTGTTCAAGTTGTATTGGATCTAATCGGTTCAAGTGATCCAGATACATCTGTCCAGGCTGCAATGTTTGTTAAACTTCTTTTCTCCAATCACACCATTCAAGAGTATGCGTCCAGTGAAACAGTCAGAGCCATAACAGGTTAGCTTCTCTTCTCCCTGTGCACAGTTTGTCTACTCTTGGCAGATTTGAGGAGAACACGCCTAATCTTTTTACGATGACATTTTTCTTTGTGGTTTTACGTAGTGGTTTGTAGTTTGGAATGTTATTCTAACATTTAGCTAAACATAATCTCCGAGAAATATGTTTTTCTTTCATGCTAAGTTCAGAGGTTAATTGAAGTAGACCAAAATGAAATAGATCTTACCAGTAAAATGTAAGTAGAGGCAGATTTGGATAGAAATGGTATGGGATCTAATTGGACCGAATGAGTTGCTTGCTAGTTCAGATTTTAACTCACGGTGAAATAGAGCAGACATCTAAATGTGAGCTAACTTCTCAAACTCTTAACAGATGATGGATCACATGTAAAGTTGAATCAGAGTGTGAAACTGCTTCCTATTCTCTATACCATTGGGCAAAATAATAGTAATATTCTGATTATTACTTGAAGCCATGTTGAAATAGAGGGGATGAACAGTAGCCTTTGTGCGTTAGTGAAAATTTTTCGTTGTCCATTTCTTTACTCAAGCTACGTGGCCTTTTATTGCTCTTTTCTTGAAAGACATGATAGACAGTTGAGCAGTGGAGCAACCCTGGCCAGTGGCTAGGTTCATCAGTATTTGGATATTAGTTTACTTATTGACTTCAGGATTAGGTGTATTGTACTTTCCTATTAAAATGCTATGAGTTTTCTGCCAGGGTGTTTTTTCAATTTTCTTTCACGCTCAGCTTAACATTCTGTTTGGTCGTGCAGCTGCTATCGAAAAGGATTTATGGGCCACTGGGACTGTTAATGAGGAGTATCTCAAATCTCTAAATGCCCTTTTTAGCAACTTCCCAAGGTTGAGAGCCACCGAGCCTGCAACGCTCAGTATACCCCATTTGGTTACATCTCTCAAGACAGGATCAGAAGCATCTCAAGAAGCTGCCTTGGATGCACTGTTTCTTCTTAGGCAAGCTTGGTCAGCATGCCCAGCTGAAGTTTCCAGAGCTCAATCCATTGCTGCTGCAGATGCAATCCCCTTGTTGCAATACTTGATTCAATCTGGCCCACCTCGATTTCAGGAGAAGGCTGAATTTCTGCTGCAGTGTTTGCCAGGGACATTGGTGGTTATTATCAAGCGTGGAAACAATATGAAGCAGTCGGTGGGGAACCCAAGTGTTTATTGCAAGCTTACCCTTGGAAATACACCACCCAGGCAAACAAAGGTAAGATGCATCTATACATCATCTTGTTTATTTTTTGTGATGTTTTATATCTCCAATTATCATTTATTTTTAAGGAAAAATAAAATAAATAAAAGGTAATTTATATCAATGGATTATCCAATTCATCTATTCCAGCCATCTTTTGATGTTCAACTCACTATTGCTCCTGTTCAAAAGAGAATTTCCTCTCGCCATTGCTTTCCCTACTTTTTTTCCCTAGAAATTGCTATTTTCAACCTCTCTCAAAATGAAAAATATTTGTGAACTTTTCAGGTTGTATCAACGGGTCCTAATCCGGAGTTTGATGAGAGCTTTTCATGGACCTTTGAGAGTCCTCCAAAAGGCCAAAAGCTTCATATCTCTTGCAAAAATAAGAGTAAAATGGGGAAGGTAATTAATGGAACTGAATTTATTTTTTTGGTTAGAAAACAAATCAAAAAAGGTGTTTCGATGTTTATCCACATTTTATCAGAGATTTTTTCTTCACACTGTCATTTAACCTGTCTCTTTTGATCCAACAACAGAGTTCTTTCGGAAAAGTAACAATCCAGATCGATCGGGTTGTAATGCTAGGAGCAGTAGCTGGGGAATACACCCTGATGCCAGAAAGCAAAAGTGGACCCTCGAGGAATTTGGAAATTGAATTCCAGTGGTCTAACAAGTAACAGATGCTAAAGACGAGACAATCAGACGGCACAGATTGAGATTTTAGGGAGAAAATATGATCAATCCGGTTACTTATCCCCATTCCAGTGTAAATAGTTTGCCAGAGAATCTGATTTTTGTAGTTGTTTGCCAAAAGCCGTAAGATAGCAATTTTTTCAAACGTATTCTTTTGTAATCCGAGTTTCCTATAATATTTCTGGGCTGAACCACAAGAACAAACATACAAGTTTTCTTTGTAATTTTTGTTACCCATAGTAACGTGCTTGTCAAACAGAGATGAAAATAATAATAATAATAATAACAACTGTTCTGGTTTCGGATATGAAAGAAATAGCTAATGCTTTATTGTCTTCTTCCAGAAATCTATGTTTATTGTATATCAATATATATAATTACAAGTTTTCACTTCTAATACACTTATGTTTAATTCCAGAGCAGCACACAAACACACAAAAAGAGAGAGAGAGAGAGAGATGCTTATAGACAGCTCAAAAACCATATAAAGTCTTTGTTGCCACTCTGATCACCTCAGGAATCTGCATCACAGAACAGATCATTAGTGAACTTAAAAGGCAATTAATGGATAATCATTATCATTGATAATCTTTCTTCTAAATGTCAACAACTGGTCTCTACCTATGGATGAGGGAATGATTTCACCTCTCTCTCTCGTCTTGATTCCAAGAAGCATTTCCCTGATTCGATGCAATTCAACCACAACGTTGGCAATGCCCATCCTCTCTCCTGGCAATTCTGCAGAACAAGCAAGTCCTGCCTTGATAATTGAAACCATACATTCCATAACTTTGTGACTATCATCATTATGGTTCATTTCCTCGTGTTCTCTCAGTGTTGGATCCACAAACTCCAACACGTTGTCAGGCAGCACCATTTTAGCGTAATTGTGAAGGTTGTGCCCGTCTTTAAACATGCCATCTGTCGGTCTTCTTCCTGTAAACATCTCCAGCAGCAGGATGCCATAGCTGTACACATCTCCGTAAGTTGACACTTCACTTCCCATACCGTACTCTGTGATTCATATACAAAGGTTACAAATTACGTTGTTCATGACCTTGGAGGCTGTTGCTTAACATTAACGACATAGCTGGTCAATCTTGCTATTCAAAATTCATTAGCAGATGGGAATATAAACGACAGTAGTTTTACTGCTTTCCAAAAATATTTTAGGATACCAAAATGTGCATTTCTTTTGTGGGGATAACCATGATCAACAGGGAAGTTTTCTGATGTTACCTGGGGCTGCGTAACCGATGGTGCCTTTTAAGCCGACAGAACTGCTCTCATCTGCAGGTAATTGATTGGACGCTTCTGGAAGGAACCTTGCTAATCCAAAGTCTCCAACACAAGCAGTCATGTCATCACCAAGGAGAACATTGCTGGGCTTCAGATCGCAGTGAACAACAGGAACTTGGCAGTGGTTGTGCAGATAGTCAAGCGCACTAGCCACATCAATTGCAATGTTCAATCTCTGAACGAGATCCAAATTTCTTGTCTCGGGTGTGACATCAGATATATGGACTGGATGCAGCCATTCTTCTAGACTCCCATTGACCATGAACTCATAAACTAGAGCTTTGAAGTCATTTCCTTGAAAATCATTACTGGAACAAGCAGTTATTACCTTGACAAGATTTCGGTGCCTGATGTTTATCAAGGCTGCACATTCTGCCATAAAACTTTTGGAAGCTCCTTTACGTAGAAGGTTCAATACTTTCACTGCAACAACTGCTCCATCTGATGTGAGAGTTCCTCTGTACACTGACCCAAAAGCACCTGCACCAACTAAATTGGACGAGGAGAACCCGTCAGTTGCTTGCAGGAGGTCTTGGTAGGTTAGTCTCTGAAATGAGCTCTCCCATGAAGGGCCAGAAGCAGGCTCGTCTTTTGTTTTTCTCGAGTAGAAAAGCAGGAAAGAGGTCATCAAGACTATACCAAGAAAGCCACAAGGAATTGCAATGATCAATATCAGCTTGGTATGAGATTTTGGCCTTGCTGGTTCGTTAGATGTGCATTTGGGCAGATCAAGCTGAGGTATTCCTCCACAGAGCTTCTTGTTTCCCTGAACGGAAATCCTACTTGTATTCTCAAAGACTCCTTGTTCAGGCACCTCACCTTCAAAGTCATTATATGACAAATCCAAAGTCTCCAGCAACTTGAAGTCTTTCAAGAACTGGGGAATCTGGCCACTCAAGTTGTTGTACGAGAGAAGAAGCATTTGAAGTGCTCGCAAAGAGCTCAAATCAGGAACAGGCCCTTCAAAAAAGTTACCCCCCAAATCCAAACCTTCTAAACTCTTACAACTGTCAAGACTTTTTGGAATTTCACCCGACAACCTGTTTTTGGAAACCCTCAGAAATCCAAGATTCACCAACTGACCCACTTCCGATGGAAGGGAGCCTGTCAACTGATTATCATGTAGGTATAACAACACTGACAAGGATGAAATACCAAGTACTTCTTTTGGTATGGGACCGCTCAGATTGTTTTGAGAGAGATCCAAGATCAACAACTTGTGCCAATTTCCAAGACTTGCCGGGATAGTTCCTTGTAAATTGTTTTGTGCGAAACTAACTTCGACCAACGAGGTAATATTTCCCAAAGAAGATGGAATACTTCCTGAGATTTTGTTTTCATTAAGATAGAGAGCAGCTAAATTTTGTAATTTACCAATAGAACTTGGTATAATGCCATGCAATTGATTTGTCTCCAAACTCAAAGTATCCAGGCTAATGAGGTTTCCAATCTCAGTTGGAATGCTTCCATGTATTTGATTCCTTCCAAATGTTATTCCCTTGAGATTTGTTGAGAAGTTACTCACTATTTCGGGCAGCACTCCTCCGAAATTGTTATCATTTATTCCCAATGATTCCAAATTGGTGCTGTTTGCCAAGGTATAGAGAAAACTCAAGTCATCTTCCTCACCGTTTCCGAGATCATTGTGGTGAACTAACAGCTTCTGTAGATCAGGCAAGCTTGCTAAATCGGGTATTTTCCCAGTTAAGTTGTTATATGAAAGATCAACAAGAAAAATTTTCGAGGCATTGGAGAGCGTTGCTGGAATTGGTCCGTTCAAATGGTTGAAGTTGATGACAAGGTATGCGAGATTTGGAAGATTTAGGCCTAAATCAGGAGGAAGACTCCCATGAAGTTGGTTCTGTCCTAGAGAGACATAGGCAAGAGAAGAGATATTGCATATGGAGGAAGGGATCGTACCACTGAGATCATTTTCAGCAACTGCAAAGTATTTTAATCTTTTCAAATTTCCAAGACTCTCTGGAATACCTCCTCGCAAATAGTTTTTCGTCCAGAAGAAGTTCTGAACGGAGGACAGGTTTCCAAAAGAAGATGGTATATCACCAACTAGATTGTTACCTTGGAGAACAAATGCCCCCAACTTTGATAATGATCCCAGCTGTGCAGGAATTTTACCTGTAAGATTATTGCTCCCTAGATGAAGGACAAGAAGATTCGAGCAACTTGAAATGTTGACAGGAATTTCACCGCTGAATGTGTTGTTTCCGAGCACCAACCTCTGTAATCGAAACAACCGGCCTAGTTCTTGAGGAATATCACGACTGAAGTAGTTGCCTTCCAGGTTTAGTACCCTGAGAAAACTCAAGTTGCCAATATGGGGAGACAGGTTGCCCGTCAGTTGGGAAGACTGCAGGTTGAGCTCGACGATTCTCTGATGTCGATGTCCACATATGACACCTGACCACTTGCAGAAGTGTGTGGATGCATTCCATGAGCTCAGTGCATCAAGGGGATCCGTAATTTGAGCCTTAAAAGCTAGCAAAGAAAGTCTATCTGTCTCATTTCCTTCATGTAATGAAAAGGAAAATGAGAGTTGAATTATTAGCAAGAGAAGTGGGCAGAATATGCATGAACTCATGCCTGATAACTCCATCTTCTACGTTTTCTCAGAGCTTAGTGGCTGTTTGGTATTTTGGCCGCCGGTGAATCACTTTTAACATTTGATAATGCTCCTACCATAATTTTTCAATGATAGGTCCTACCATTAATTGTAGCACAGCCGCAAATTACAAGAAGCAGCAAATAGCTGCGAACTTGTAATGGAAAAATGGATGCTCCACTGTTCAAGTTTAAAAATTAACGCAATACCATGCTTTTGCTGCTGAGGGCTTGAACCAGCACATGGAAGTCGAAATACTTGGTATTTTTTTTAATTATTATGAGTAAGATTTATTTGTATTTATTACTTATATCATTATTTTATAAAATAATTATATCCAAAAAATAGAAATAATTCTACATAAATTAATAACACATTTTTATTATATGTGTCATATTTAGCATAAACAGTAATATTTAATATAAACATGATTTTATTTATAATGCCATGTAAACATGATTTTTTATTAAAAAAAAATTAATGCAGAAGTTACATAACTTGTTATTATAGTTATAACCCAACATTAAAGTTACAAGTTTGATGAATTAACTCAAATTAATTTAAAATATAAAGTTTTGATTTAACTTTTTTAAAATTAAATTAAGTTTTATTCTGATTTTAATTTATTCATAAATTAACCTGTTTAATTGATTAATTTTAATTAAATTAATTTTCATCCAGTTAGATATAAAACTCAGGTCGGCTAGGTTTATCAAAGCTAAAAATGCATTGAACCGGGTTCGACCCAACAAAATAAAAAAAATATTTTCTATTTTTAATTGTGTTTTATTCGAAAAACTAGTGTTAAACATTATTCAATGACTACATAAATTAGACGGAGATCGCTTGATGACGCTGCATTTACAGAATTTGATCGCAATCTCAATTTTGTTCCTGATTATATTTTACCTGATGTTGTTGCGCTCTTAAGAAATTTGTGAAAACTATAGTCCTTGTCGGATATATTTCATACGTGATGGAATTGTGGATAGTTTAATGGAACAATAAAAAAGATTTTATATAAAATATTATTTATTTCATGATATAATAGCAATAGTTAAATCTACAATATTTAAATTAAAAACTATCAATATTAATATATATTTTTTAAAATTATTTTATAACCTCAATTTCAAAAGCATTCTTAACCGAACACATTAAACTATTTTTTATTCAACCTCAATTTTAACCACAGTTTTAACCAAACACCTATTTTTTCAAATCAAACTCAATTAAAAATACTTTTTATAAAATATTTTTTTTCAAACCACAACCACAACAGCTACCACAATACCACACACGCTTGCGTTGAAAATATATACACATCTTTGGTTAGCCCTCAGCGTGCTGCATTAATTGATATATATTTTTTTGTTTTTAATATGTCATTTATAATCATTGATCAATAAACATGTTGAACCTTCAAATTTCCACTTTCATCGACGACCAAACCACTAAAATGGCCTGCAGCATTAAATAATAGCACCTTGTTTTTTAATTGTCATTTGACAGGCAAGAAAATCACGGACTGACTGGCCATCTATCTAGATGATAAATGCATGTCCAGTTCCGAATTGCTTTCTTCTTTGCCAAGGTTGATTTTATCATCGTCTCAGAGTAAAAAGTTTTTTTGCCAAAGATAGTGATTTTTTCCGAAAACCCTGAAATATTTCCTGGGAGGACCCATTGTTAAAGCTTCTAATGCTTGTGCTTGTATTCATGGCGTGCTCGTCAACCAGGGAGTCAGGAAAATAACTATCTCGGTTCTCGTGCCGGATTCGAACATCTTTGAGCTATATTCGTTTCTTCTTCTTCTTTCTTTCTTTTTTTCTTCTGTTGATTATTGAAGAAATTGGCATATTTTTCTTCTGTCAAGAGTTTGCTTTTCCTTTATTTATTTCCTGTCCTTCCCTGTAAATTAATTTCAGCAGTCTTTTATCTAAGTTTATAGTCAATATAGATAATATAAAAGAAGTAATATTTCTTTATCAAACATATAATCAATGTATCTATTTAAAGAAACTTTAGACTGCATCTATTTGGTTTGTGAATGATCTCTAAGTTTCAGGCCCACGTAACATCATGTTTGGTATGATAGATAATATTAATTAAATTAAATAAATAATTATTTTATTTTATGTTTAATGTGCATTAGACTGAATTGAATAATTTATTTTATTTTGTATCTGTATATATTGAAGAAGATAGAATAATATACTATAATGACAATAATACTCTTATCTTATCTAATATTTGAAGTGTAGATCATAACATATATTGTTTTCTAAATAGAAACCTAAAAGAAATATTCAAATATAAGATCAAAGTAAAATATAAAAGAGTCGATTTTATCTTTAATATGTATTAATGTTAAAATTATATATTTTAAAAAATAATTAGATATTTTTTTTCCACTTTAGTTTATATTAAGTGTTGAAATTAATAATGTTACAATGAGCTTAGTTATAAACTGGGGTTGATCCTCTCAACCCGTGATCCAGGCATAGTCAATGGTCAATCCTTGAGTCTAGTTTTAAAACTATGATAATAACTATTTTTATCCTTATGTTGACCTGAGTCAACTGCCAACCTGACTCGTGACTTGGGTCTTGTCCCATATCGATTCTCGAGTCAAGTTTGAAAACTATGATAATAACTATTTTTATTCTTACATTAACTAGGAAAAACTTGGATTGACCCTACCAACCTATAACTCAGGCATTATCTCTAGTCAACCCCTGAATTGGCTTACTTGTCAATCAAATTAATAGGTTAATAACAGAGGTTTGTGTTTAACAAGAAAGAGAGAAATAATTGACCCAGCTTAACCTAGAAAAAACCTGAATTGACCCATGACTCAGGTAAAACCCATTGATTTTTTTTTTGAATTTTTTCTCGTTTTGATTCTTTTAAAAAAGTTGATTTTATATGTAGGGTAGTATAGTCATTTCATAAATAACAACCCTTGTGCAAAAAAGTAAACAAACTTATCATATCCCTTTTAATAAGATAAAAATAACATAATTTTAAATATAATAAAAATTAATTTTTATACTGTTTAAAAATACACTAAACAATTTCATAAAAAAAATCATCATGTTTAATCTATTTTTGTCCGAACATATCAAATAATACCTCATTGTACAGTAATAACGAGAGGATGATAGGATCAAACCCATCAGAATTAAAAATTTAGAAGAGCACAAGCATTCACGTATCTAGGTTAACTTTAAAGCAAAGATTGATACACTTTCTTGCTTAAATACCATTGCTCTACTTCATTATTTTCATCATGAACACGCACACAATGACATTGATCATGAATATCAGTAATTGTGGTTGAACCTTTTTTTTCCTTTCTTTTATCCCAAGGAATGCTTTTAATCCGACCTAATTTAATTTTGGAATAACAGTAAAGGAAAATTGATCAAATACTGAGGCCGTTTAAATTGTGGTGTTTGGTATATATTTCGCTTGAAAAAATATTAAATTAATATTTTTTATTATTTTAATGTGTTGATATAAAAAATAAATAAAAATTAAAAAAATATATTATTTTAATACAACTTCAAGTAAAAAATATTCTTAAAAAGTGTTATGCATTATACCCGGCCCAACGGGTTGACCCGGGACCAGGTTAACTTGGGATTGAAATCGGGTCGAGTTTAAGAAAAATAAAAGAGGGAAAACACCCACGTGGCCCGAACAAAAACTTGAGTTGGCTTGATAAGATCCGGTCAAAAACTTGATTGCAACCCATTGATTATTTATTTTTTTAACAAAAATGATATCCTTTTGCTTTTCAAAAATAAATTGGGGTTGACTTGAGATAATCTGATGACCCAATTAAAATCCATGATCCAAGCCTTGAGTCGGGTCAACCACTAGTCATGTTTAAAAAAAATATTTTGTATTAAAATATCAAATACAAACTAATTCACGATGCAAAATGCAAAAAAGAAAGGAAAAGAAAAATCTAAATCAATGAATCATGTTTGTTTAAATTGATTGTATTGCATCCGTTCCATTTCCCTTTCTCCAAGCTCTGGTCTCTATGATTGCACTGAGTAAGTTGTCGTGTTCGATAAATTAAAGAGGTGGTGTCTGCATCGAGACGTGGCCCCGTTTTTTGTGTGATTCAAAATAAATAAATAAATAAATAAATGTGGTTTGTTTCTTAAAAGAATTATAGCTAAAAAGAAACTTAACCTTACACCGCGTCTTAATCCCCACACACAAGTTGATGCTCGTGTTTGGCGACAAGTTTTCTTTCCTAGGAAAAGAGAATTTATGTCCTTTTGTTCTTATGTAAATTGCTTTCTTGAAAATTATTTTTCAGGTTTTTTTTATGTTTATTTATTATTGTAAATTTATTAATAAAAAACAATTTTTAGTCTAAGAAAAAATTAGTTTGGTTTTTTTAAAAAATATTAATACTTTTCAAAATTTAAGAAAAAATATCTTGTTATTCATTGATTATGTTAAATTTGGTTTTTAATATTTTGATTGTTATATATTTTATTTTTATTTATTTTTAAATTTTGATTTTTACATTAGTTTTGGTTCTTTTTATTATTATTTGTTTTCTTCTTATTCTTTTATTAATTTATTTATTTATTTATTTATCACTTTTGGTTCCTTTTGTTTTGATTGCAATTTATTTTATTTAAAATAATTTATAAAATTAAATTCTTTTTTAATTTCACCATCTTTTAACTTTTTCATCTATCAGATTTGGTTCTCATTCTTTTAATAAATTTGAAAGGAAAAAAAAAAAAACTTTAATAAATTATTTTCCTATTTATTTTATAACACTACCAAACATAAAAAATTAATTCACTTATATAAATACATTTTCCATAAGAACTATTTTTTTTTAGAAAAAAAAACTATTTTATAGGAAACAAAGAAATTAATCTTTACACACCTCAGGCTCACATACTTATTAAACTGCTTTCTCTTTGCTTGCATTGACTAATGTTTGTCTCGGAAAATATATTATTTTTTTAGCTTGAGTTAATGACAAGCTCACAAACTTCCCACTATAATCTTGACTTTGATATTAAACTGCTTTCTCTTTGCTTGAATTAAGTGCCTAACTTTTTTTTTTTTCCCGTAGGAAATATATATATATATATATTATTTCTAGCTTTGACACATCCTCACTACACAATAATAAATTCTTTATAATGCAGATTTTAAGGTTTTAATTTAAAGAATAAAAAAAAAACAAATATCTTATGACTACTTAAAATCAAAGACACAATTAAATGTAGTATAGTATACTTGGGAGAATATGATTTGCAATCAAGATTACTAGACTCGTTATGTTGACTCAAATATTCGAACTCTAAGTTACAATGGGCCGTCATCACTGGCTGTGGTAGTATATAACAACATCTGTGATCATGAGCCATTTGTTTTTCGATTTACAAATTAAGCAGCATCAAGTTCTCTTTTTTTAGTCCAATAAAAATATTTTTAAAATTTTTTAAGTCTTTTATTTACTTTAAATTTTTTTTTTATTTTCATATCATTTTTTGTACTGATGTCAATATAAGTTTTAAAAAATATATAAAAATATTATTTTAATATATTTTTAAATAAAAAAATACTTTAAAAAATAATTTTTATTTCACGCAATGCATGTATATATATATTGTTAAACTTCCATATATATCCTTCAAAGTGACTATTTTTTTGCCAATATTTAAGGGTTTTTTTTGGATGATATATATCTTCTTTTTATTTGTAGTATTGTATAAGATGGTAATAGAAGTTGTTTTTTAAATATTAAAATAATATATATTTTTTTATTTTTAAAAATTTATTTTTTATATCAATAAGTTAAAACAAATTAAAAATACTAAAAAAAAATTAATTTAAAATAATAAAATTAATTTTTTAAAAAAATTATGTTGGAGCACAGAAACAAAAACTGCTTTAGAGCAGGTACATGATTATTATACATGATTACACATAGCAGTAAAGCTACACACCGTACCATACATATATACTCATAGCATAGGATCCCTCCCCACCACAACAGCTAAGTGCATAATGCGCACACTCAGAGCCTCAGACACGTACGCACTCACCTCCACTCTCTCTTCTCACTTCTCAGCTAACCCCGGAAAGACAACAAAGAGAACTATACTTTTTTTCTCTTCACTCTGTGTGCGCATTTCACTCCCTGCGCTTCTTATCCGAACCCCTTCAAAACCCTAGATCTCTCGAATTCCTCCATGGAGGCTCCATTTCTACTGCTAATTCTAGTAATGTCAAGCTTTCTAGTCCAAAACACTGTAGAATTAGCTACTTTCTCGTCCAGGCTGATACACAGATTTTCTAAGGAATATAAGGAAGTTAGCGTTTCAAGGGGAGGGGACGTGAATGGCACGTGGTGGCCGGAGAAGAAGAGCAAGGAATATTACCAGATACTAGTCAGCAGTGACTTAAAGAGGCAGAAATTGAAGCTTGGTCCTCATTATCAGCTTCTCTTCCCTTCTCAGGGTAGCAAAACGATGTCGCTTGGCAATGACTTCGGCTGGTATGGACAAAAGTTGGAAGCTTGGTCCGGTTGGTCCTGATTTTTTATAATTTTATTTTGTTTTTGGTGTTTTGTAGGTTGCATTACACGTGGATTGATATAGGGACGCCACATGTATCGTTTATGGTGGCTTTGGATTCTGGGAGTGATTTGTTTTGGGTACCTTGTGATTGTGTGCAATGTGCTCCTTTATCTGCTAGTCACTACAGTAGTTTGGTAAGCCTGAAATTCCATTATTTTTTCTTACTTAACTTTCTCTCGATTGGGTTTTTTTAGTAGTTTTGTGGTAATTTTAGCTGTTTTACATGGTAATTTTCTTTCGGGCTATACTATTTTTTTTTATGGAATGAGTGTTTTTTTTTTTTTTTTTTTTGGGGGCGGGGGGGGGGGGGGGAGATGATGTTGTTTGTTCGCATTTGATTCTTTGCTAATTGGTAGGAAATGCAATTTGGAGTTTTCTTTTGGCAGCATTCTATGTGCTGAGTAAATGTAATTTATGACAATGTTTATTTGTCGAGGCGGTTTTATGCGTGGAATTTTGAATTTCGTTCATCGTTATGCCAACGAAATTCCAAATTTCATTTACATAAGTATATAAACATAATTGTTTTGTGTACATGAGGAAAGGCTGTCTTTATGCAACATATTAACCTATAGGACCTATTTGTTCTGAAGCAGATTGTATGTTTAGTTATTTGTTCTTTGGTATTACTCTGACAAACTTCTGCTGGAGAACTCAGGAAAGTTAGATCTAGTCATGAAGTTAATTGGGGTTCTGGGGAGTAAAAAATAGGTTATTTTATTTTCTGAAATCTTTTTGTAGTTGACTGTGCTTCTTGGAGGTGCTTTGTACCTATCTCTATTGCCATTTGACCCAATCCACAGTGTTAATTTCAGCCTTTTGTTTTTAATTTCTCTCAAGCGTGTTGCAAATACTATGGGCCAAATTGGAGAGTAGTTTGTTATTTGGCATTCATATAACTGTGCCGCAATACGTGTTGGTGGAGTTGTTTATCTCAGTGAAGATGGTTTCTTACTTAGAATAAGAAAAATAAAATGACCGGAAAATCAAGGGAATCGCTGGTTTTATGCTAAGATATGATAACAGGTTTAGCACTTATTTTCCGATTATTGATTGGCAGGTGCTCCCTCGTATTTGGAGCATCTATTGTGCAGGATAGAGATCTTAGTGAATATAGCCCGTCTCAGTCAAGCACCAGCAAGCAATTGTCTTGCAGTCATCGGTTGTGTGACATGGGTCCAAATTGCAAAAACCCAAAGCAGTCATGCCCTTACAGTATCAATTATTATACAGAAAGTACATCAAGTTCTGGATTGCTGGTTGAGGACATAATACATCTTGCATCTGGTGGTGATGACACATTGAATACTTCTGTGAAGGCTCCAGTGATCATAGGGTGTGTGTGACGTATTCTTTCTTGCCACATTAGTTTCAACTTTATGTCATCGCTATTGCAAATTTAGTGGGGTTGCTTAAGTAAGATATTCTTTTATTTGTTTTATTGTTTTTTGTTGTTTCACATGGTTATTTATTTCTTAAGTACAGATGTGGCATGAAGCAAAGTGGTGGTTACTTAGATGGTGTTGCTCCTGATGGTCTTTTGGGTTTGGGCCTGCAAGAAATCTCAGTTCCAAGTTTTCTTGCTAAAGCAGGATTAATTCAGAATTCTTTCTCAATGTGCTTTAACGAGGATGATTCAGGGAGAATATTCTTTGGTGATCAGGGACCAGCTACCCAACAATCTGCTCCATTTCTGAAATTAAACGGGAACTAGTATGTACTATCTTTGCATCTCTATATGCATCATTAAAAGAAGCTATTGTTCTCTCTAGTGGTTGTTCTTATAGCTGCCAAAACTCTCATGCTTACTATATTAAACTCATTAACATGATTCAGCACAACCTACATTGTTGGAGTGGAGGTTTGTTGTGTTGGCACTTCTTGTCTTAAGCAAAGTAGCTTCAGTGCACTGGTGGATAGTGGCACATCATTTACATTTCTTCCAGATGATGTTTTTGAAATGATTGCCGAGGAGGTACCATCTCTTAAGTTTTAACATCAAACTTCATTGTGTACCATGATCATCTATTATTTTAACATGGGAGCCTTGTTTGATAGTTTGACACACAAGTAAATGCTTCGAGATCTAGCTTTGAAGGGTATTCTTGGAAATATTGCTACAAGACTAGGTGAGTCTGCATTAAAAGAAGAGCTTTGATAGCCTCTTTGATCCAACACTAATTTTCAGGGTGGCTACTGTAAATAGTTCACAGGACTTGCCCAAGATTCCATCTTTGAGGCTTATCTTCCCTCAGAACAACAGCTTTATGGTCCAGAATCCTGTTTTTATGATCTATGGCATTCAGGTGAGACCAATTTGAAATGGTGTTGTTAATTAAGCTTAATATCATCTGTTATTTTCTGGTCAAATAATTGACAAAGGTGCAAGAAGTAAATATGGGTAAACACAATTTGTTAGAACTTTGGACATGACAAACCATTAAAGCTTTAAATGAATGGATTTAAGACTTCCAATCTAAGAAGAATGTATTGAGCAGATTCATAGTACAACTAGACATTTCTGGAACACCTCTAACAGATAGACAAATATTCAATTTTATGCCAAGATGTCTTCTGTTTTTTCTTTAGATATTGCTGCACTGATGATTCTTAGCTGCATTTATAACCAAGTGAGAAATAACCTTCCATTTATTTTATTTGTATGGAATTTTTCTTTTCAAACAAGATTAAAAGTTCTGTTGGGTCTTATTACCTTGCTGGCTTGAATAAAGATTTAGTAATATGTTCTTATATTATTCATATCCGTTCAGCACTATCTCAGTTCCATAGAAGTTCTATTGTCCTTATACTGGTGTAGAAGGATTGCTAGTTGCTATGAAATCTAAATGTGGTGGCCTTGATGGTGCAGGGAGTTATTGGCTTTTGTTTGGCAATTCAACCAGCGGATGGAGATATTGGAACAATTGGACGTAAGTATGCTCACAGTTGCCTATGGAAAATGCCACTGGTCATTAAATCTTCAGCTTGCTCTCTGGAAGTCTTATATTTGAATGGAACTTTATGCAGAGAATTTCATGATGGGATATCGGGTGGTCTTTGATAGAGAAAATTTGAAGTTAGGGTGGTCACGTTCTAATTGTGAGTTCTCTGGCATTTCCTATGTTTAGGGATGTTGATACATTACGACTAAATGCCCCCTCATTTCTATGTTTCATTCACTTGTTTGTAGAGCCATAGCCTAGCATATGGGAACTTTTTATTTTTTATTTTGGTCAGCAATTAATGCAAGGTGTGCAGGTGGAGATGAAGGTGATGGTAAGACGTTGCCGCTTACTCCATCTGGGACACCCCAGAATCCACTGCCAACCAATGAGCAGCAGAGCACTCCTGGAGGACATGCAGTTTCACCTGCTGTTGCTGTAAACGCACCCTCCAAACCATCAGCTGCTTCAAGCCAACTAATTTCAACTCGGTTTTGTTTGTTAAAATGTCTGCTGCCACTGTATCTTCTGCATCGGGTTGTTTCAGCTTCATGAGTAAATACTGGCTGTCTACGAGATACGAGTTCTATTCTTTATATATAGCCCTACTTGTAAATTAAGTCCTTTCGCTTTTATATGTATACAAGTATATGTGGATCGGTCCTATCATCAAATGGCATCAGTTTTCCCCCTCCTATGGCCATTTGGCTGATTGGACTTTGAGGACAATGTATTGTCTGCTCTGTTTTTCCTAACATGCATCTTCATTTGTGCCTCCATTCCGTGTCGACAAGCCATTCATCTACACCGGCCTTCCTCCTTCCCTCCTTTCTTTTTCTGTTTTTTAAAAAGCGGTTTTACTTGAAAACTGAGCAAGCTTGGGAGGCCAATTGTGTACTTTTATTCAACGATAAAGGATATTCTCATATCAGTTTATGTATTTCATTTAAAAAGGTCTAATAAATTCCCCATATCTAAGATTTGAAATGGCTCCAGCCTTCATGTCGTGTCCCAACGGGCTTTATGCACTCTGTTTTCGGCAGAATGCCTAGCAGAAGGTATTTTTCTGGCTCTCATTAAAAGACCTCTGATGACGTATCAAAGCTCAGTGGAATCATGAATCAGGGAACAAGAACAAACCTAAACCCAATTGTCGCCGTTGAGACCACCAAAATTAATTATGTCTTCTCACCCAAAATGTCTACCCCTTCCTTGCCACTGTTAACTAATTTGGAGTATACTTGTATGGAAATTTTAGTTTGGGCTATTTAGACACAAAAACATTTTGATGGAAGATCTTTTTTATAAGGTTAAATATTTATACATTAATGTTCATTTTATATATTTCCTTTTTCTTCAAATTATTTGTAACCCACCATTTTGATTCAATATCTCTTTTAACCACACGATTTGTTCCCTAAGCACATTAGCACTAAGCCAAACAAACCCTCAACCCATTATTATTATGAATCGACCAAGTATAAAGTCAAAACATGTTTGTGAGACGTTCAATACTTCATAGAAATGGAAAAATTAGACTATATGATCCATAAGAAAATAGTTATAAAATCCTTGTAATAGTAATTTAAAAACGAGCCTTGGTACAACCCACGTGAATTATCAATTATGTTCGACAGCTATTCTTGCTCCTCTCTTTTCGTTTCCTTTTTTTTTCCAAAAAACTACACGCTAATAAAGCAAAAGACATTATAATATCAGGATATAAAGTTGAAAAAAAAATAATTTTTAAAATAATTTTATATAAAATAAAAAAATAGACCAAATCTGAAGGAAAAACAAAATAAAAAGCCAGTTTGAAAATCTATAAAACTAGAAGTGAAAATTAAGAAGAGAAGATAAAGAAAAACAAAAAAAATGAAAGGGATGTTGAGATGATTCGAATGTTTTTCTAAAAGTGGATGTTTGACCGTTGAGTAACGTCACACATGTTGCCACTATACACACGCGGACTCACACATGTGCCATCCACTCTTTTTAAATAGTATTTTTGTTTGTTAAATTACCAAATAACTTCTAAATAAGCCTGAGTATAACAAAAAAAAATCCATAACAAGAAGATTAAAATGCTCCTGGATGGATGCAGGTTAAATAATTTAATTTTAATGGTTATCCAATTATTTTACCGTACTTAAAAAATTAAAAATATTAAACAATCCTTTAACTCAGGTTTAATAATTTTTTTTTTTTTAAGGATAATTATGTTATTGGACTGTTTTAAAAAATATAATGAAACAAATTTGTCTAGATCAAATCAAATTTAATAATAACAAATGAATTATATAAAAAATCATATTATGCCTCGTAGCAAATTATTTGATTTTGTTCGAGAAATTAAAAAAAAAAAAGCCATTACATCAACTGTGCAATAAATCTAGGACACTGTGATTTGCTAACCCCTTTTTGTTGGGTTTTTTTTTTTTTTTTTTTTTTTGTAATTCATCCATGCACTTGTGTGTGTTGTTGTACTTGTATCTCTAACTTTTAGCGGCGATCAAATCCATCAACCCTTGAGGAGTAGCTTTCAAAGCATTACCAATTAGATTGATTGGTTCTCATTTTATTTTATTGAATGGATTTATTTTCTTCTATTGGTACTTTCAGTGGGCAAGAGGGAAGGTTTTGGACTGCACAAAACTTTATTATTTGTCCTGCATGAACGAGGACAGTGAAGGACGACGAGGGGGAAGGCGAACAATTATTGGTTATAAGAGGAACACCATTGGCTTACCCTCCTCTCCATTTCCAAAAGTCTTCCATTTTTAATCGAGAAGAAAGGTCCAAGAACCAAAAGGAAACATATAGATCCAAGCACCATGAGAGAAAAGAAAGGGGACCATAGCCTTGCTTTATGTAGCCCTTTCGGCCTTTTGTGCAGCTGGTTGCATGACGTTATATGAAATTCCACAGTCATTAACCTTTAATTAGATCGAGTGACTAGCTATATAGTACGGATAAAAACAAACTTAAAAAGGTTTAGAAGTTTCTAAAAGCAGAAGCGTGATAAATTCGAAACATATTCAGGTTGGTAGGTGCTGTGTTGACGAGGAATAATTAATTAAACTAAAACATAAACTAAATTCTAATTTTTCCCAATTGTTGTTCTCTGCTCTTACCTGATTTAGTTCTTCTTCCTTTCTTACTAATACTAAGAAGAAGATGCAAAAGGTAACTGCAATATTTCCCACATAGAAATGCCCACTAGACTGAAAGTTTTTTTTTATTTTTTTATTCATCGTTTATGGTTATAGAGTACGTAAATAATATTTTGAGTTTGGTATTTCCACTGTGTGCACTTCACCATTTGAAACCTCTTGAAGTCTACGAGGAGTAATTAACTAATGTTCCCGAACATTGAATAACGGATGTCCAAAAGCTATAATTAAAATATGTAATGTGTAATTAAATCTATGAAATGGCGGGTTGAATAGAAGATGAGCTATGAAATATGCAAGGAGGCTCATGGCAAGGTTTAGAAATCAGTCAATCCCAGCACTGCCGAGAAGAGAAATTAAAACAATTCTCGCAAATCTTCTCTGCCTCTAGCTAGCATGGATGACATACCTTGATTCAAGCTTTGATTTTAGCGCATTACAGCAGTACAAGTTAGGTTAATATTAGCAAGAAACTTGCCAGTTAATTTGAGACGTATTTTCTGTTATAAGAAACCAAATATATATATATATATATATATAATCTAAACAACCAAAACATCTCGGGTTCGATACCAAACTTCAGTACTGTTCAAGCTCCTTATTTTTTCTTTTCATTTTTAAACTCTTTTTTACTCAATTTAGTCCATCTCTAGTCTCATGGGATGAAATTAGCCTTTGAATTATAGTACACCTATAAAATAAAAAGATAGATGATGGAAATAATATATGCCTAATCTCAAATTTTATAATTTAAATCCTAGTTCTAAAATTTATTTTTGACATTTTTTATTTCCTGAATAGAAGATAGACTTGTTAGAAAATTAATAATAATAGAGAGACAATATATATTTTATTATCATGATTTCAGCTACCAAAATAATTAAGTTTGGTATCAAAATATTTCATTTGATGAGGAGCATTTTATGGTGGTTGTTTTTTGTCCTAATTTTGCCTTGAAAACATAGATTAGGACTTAGAGAGATTCGTGATCTTGGTTTGATTATTCAGTTTTTAAATGATTTTTTGCTACTTTAAAGGCATGCATATATTTATTGAGGTTTGCTATGTGTTTCTAAGGTGATTTTAGATAAAAATTGGTTGATTGGTAAAAAAATCCAAATCAATTTTTTACCCGGTTTTCAACTACTTGGTTGTCAAGAATTGAGATAGCAGACTTTAATTTTATTTTTTAAATAAAAAATAGATAACATGTTGCACCAATAATAAAAACCCTAGCCACAACAAGTAATTTTTTCACCAAATCACTCGGGACAACTCTATTCATCTTTCTTTCTCTTTTTTTTTATATTAAATAAATTTATATCTAGTTTCTTATGAATCTAAATCTAATTACAACTCTTTTCATTTTCCTATCTCTTTCCTTTTATATTAATTAAATCTATATCTAGTTCCTCGTAGATCAAAATATATATTTTCTTGTTTATTTTATCTAGGTTTTATATCTATCAGGTTCTTATATCCTTTTAAATAAAGTTGAATAATTATATCATATGATTTGAAAAAACTAACCTTCTCTGCGGCTCATTCCTCCATTAATTTATAATGATAACTTAATTAAGATCTTTTTACATGTATGAGATACAAATAATATTTTTTAAGAAGTCCTGGAAGGGAAATGATAGAAGAAGTCTCAATTTTACGTAAAAAGAGAGAGGCTAGTAGTATTGACTTAAGAGATCATATTTCTTTATTTTTATTGGTTATTTTGTTTAATTTGCTTTAATTTATTAAGTCGTAATTCTTATAACTAATTAATGGGTCTTAGAAACAGTGATGTGTTTTTATTTAATCATAAATAGGTAACTTATTTATTTCTTGCCACGACATGTACTCTCTTGACATCGACAATCTTTTGAAGGGATCCAAATTAGTAGATGGCCCCATATGTTGCCAAATAGATTCCATACGGCCAATCAAAACAGTTACTTTTGTTTTTTAAAGTTTTTTTTATAAATATGTTAAGATAATATTTTTTTTATTTTTTAAAATTTATCTTTTATATCCATACATCAAAATAATTTAATAATATAAAAAAACTAATTTAAAATAAAATAAAAACTCAAAATTTTCAAAAAAAAAACATAATTGAACCGTGTTTTCAAATACCGTCTACAGATGGGTCCCAAAGCATTAAAAAACAAATCAAGCATGCAGTGAAGCCTCGAGGCCCTGTTATAGCCAAAGCGAAAGCTTTATAAAGAGGGTGGGTCCCTACAAAGACAACTACGTGACAACAATATCATACATATATATATATATATATATATATATATATATATATATATATATATAATCATGCAATAATATCATTCTTGTCCATAATTTAATTGATCACGAAGAATGAATATAAAATGCAGTACATGGAATTATTAATCCCTGCACCCCCGACTTTAGTATGTGCTATGGTGTAAGATAAAACTGAGAAGTTTTGGACGGCCATGATATGGATTGAATTTTCCGACATGCCTTGATTTCATTTGAAGATGCTTAATTTACAGGTTGTCACCATAAACAATTCATATGAGTTTTTGTTACTCGTGCCTGTTAGAGTCACATTTTATTTTATTTTATTAGAGATGTAACTTGGTCACGTGTGATTTTCCCCCCTTCGAATTTCCATGTCTTGGGTTTTTTTTTTATATGGTAAACGGAACAAGAAAAGGTTGGTAGAACTAGACGGATATAACATGTGATAAAAATAAAAATAAAAATCGGGTTTATCGTAATTCCTGTAAAATCAAAGTATAATTTTCATGGGTCAAGAAAATATTAATCTTCACAAGAGAACTAATTATAAATTTAAGAGCTCGCTTATCTGAGCTGATGCTTTTATTTTTGGGTTGAAAAATATTGAGAAAAATATTATTTATGTGCTTTTCAGAAAAAAAAAAAAAAGCAAAAACATAGAAAAACATGTGCGCAGGATCTATAGAATGTCAGCCCGCCTCTGTCTCTCTCTCAGTTAATTGGTTACATGCCATGAACTTCTTTACGCTAAATGGTGTTTCTTTTCTCCTCCCTGAAACTTAATAGTTAAGTTACTGTAGCACGACATGAAGCTTCACATCATATTTGAATAATTTTCTTTTCGGAGAATCTTCGTATTTTTGAAAAAATTCGGTATCTTCAGGAGCTCTATTATTACCGTTTGTTTTTGAAAAAAATTAATTTTTTCTTTCGAGGAAGTGTTTCTGTCAACGCGCCTGCTGGGCCAATCAAACCCAACCAACCAATCCAAACTAAACAACTCGCCGACGATCCATCCATCAGAGAGACAGAAAGGCTCCCAGCCTAGCCTTTAGAGGGAGCCAGCTCCTTCCTTCACATCTCCGCCGTCCACGTGCCAATCAATCCACACCCTGATCTTCTTTTTCAAACGTGTGGCGCTGTCCCCATTCTAACGTGCCAGCTGCTTCCCCTTTCATTCTGATGACTACTATTACTACTATTTTATTATTATTATTTTAGGGTTAATAATTAATACCGATGCGGCGGGTCATACTGGGGTTCTCATAGAAGGTTCCTTTTCACAAACGTAGCTTTCAAGCCTCGCTGTTTACCCCATCTTTCTTACTCTTAGGAGTCTTTGCATTTAAGTCCCTATGATAAGTTTCTGCATTTAGATCCCTATAGCATCTTTATCATCAAAATTGAAAATGTCAGCATGCTTGTATGCCACCTTAATCAACAACAAAGCCTAATTATTAACTAAAACATGAAGGATGTGGGAAAAGTATTGCTAATTTTTTTTTTTTTTTTGCCATTCATTAAAAAACAATAACTATTATTTAGGGGTAAATATGTCTTTTCACAGTTCATTTTTCATTATGGAATTAATGCAGCTTGCTCCCTTTTAAACTTTTTTGTACAGGGTAATTACTTAACCGGTTTTAAAAACAAAAACAAAAAATTATTGAAGTTTGATCTAAAATGCTTGTTTTAAAATTTTACTTTCAGCCTGATAGTAAATTTAGTTTGTTGCTCTTTGATTCAAAATTTTAAAACTTTATCTTTACGACCTTATTCGTAATTTCAACTTTTTTTTTTTCTATGTGATTGTTGTGTGGTCTTGTGACAATATGAAATTTTAGTAAACATATAAAGAAAAACAAAAAGTTTCTCACATTCGTCAACGCACGGGAAGCACCCGTGCATTCCAAGCATCATATGTAGCGCCTCCTAGCAACTAAAAATATTTTTTTACTGTGTCGTTGGAAGTGTCATCGTATCTTTTTTATGTTAGTAAAACGTGTGTTGCTGATGGTGGTATGATTTGTTGCTGGTGAGGTTTTCTTTTTTATTCTTCTTCTTTCTCCTCCCATGAAAATATCATGTTGGTCCTCTTTGTTATTTATGTTTCAACTCCATTCTATTCTCTTAATTTATAATTTTTATTCTTAACTGTTTTGTAAAGTTTTATTTAATTTCAATTTCATCATTCAATCTCAACTTGTCATATATTATTTTTTTCAATTTGATCCTTATTTTTTTTATTTTTGATTTTTTTCTTGGCATGTTTGTAAAAGTTTTATTAATTTTTTATTTTAGTCCTCAATCTAAATTTATGGTATATTATTTTTTCTAACTTTGTCCTTATTCTTTTGATTTTCTTTGTCCTTTTATTAAAGTTATTTTTCTTTTTAATTTTCACTCTTCAATCAAAAATTTATAATTTCCCTCTAATTTATTTTTTACTTCGATTTTTATCCTCATTCTTTTTATCGTTATTTTTTTAATCTTTTTGTATATTTTTCTTTCCCCGATTTCATACTTCAACATTTGATTTATTGGGGATTGAGCTTCGTGATTTTTTCATGTATAGTGCTTCTGGTATAATAACCCAAGTTTCAAGTTTAAAAAGTTAATGTGGGTTGACATCTCTGTTTTTTTTTTTACTTATTTTCTTTTTCAATTTCATCACACGACATCATTGTTTTTTTTAAAAAAATTGGCTTGTGATGTTTTGTTTTATTTCTTATCTATCAGGTTATCACAATCACATGACATGGGACACAGTTTAGCGAGTTAACCCGAGCTAGCTTGCCATTTATTACCCAGATTACATGTCTATCACGCTAACTCAGTTTGACTAGTGTCGTTTTCTTATCCATTTTTTTTCTTTCCATATTTAATTGGTCGAAAATTAAACTACATAGTTTTTTTCACTCTAAAAAAAAGTTTTTTTTCCTCTAAATTATCATGATTGCTTTTTATTTTTTTTTATTCTTTTTTATCATTGCCTTTTTTACTAGCCACAGCTATAACCCGACTTGTAAATTTTCTTCTTTTTCTTAAACACGCTTACAACGCCTGGTTCTAGGTTTACAAAATTCACTCGGGTTCTTTTTTTTTAATATCATATTTTTTTAGTTTTATTTTTCAGTATTTAGTTTAATTTAAAATTGAGATCTACTATTTTTTTTCTATGTTTTCATTTAGATCTTTCACTAATTTAAAAGCTACTCAGGTTATCTTGGTTTCTTTAGAAAGAGGAAAAAACATAATTATGATTTATATGTGAATGTACGCGTGAAAAAACCTTTAGTTTTACTTGTTTTTTTTTTTTTTATATATATATATATCTTATAATAATTGTAATACAGGGTAGGTAGCAGACACTACCCAACTCAACAAAGAGATACAATTGACATAGAAGGGGCACAGCTGCAAACTTTACTCCTCATTTTCTCCCTTGCATCCGAAGAACAAAGGTTTCTTATTATTGAAGGACAATGTCATCAAACAGAAGAACAAAAATATCATGTCTTCTTAAAGTATTTGTTTATTGCTGTAGGGGGGGCCACGACCCTTTTTTCTCTGTTTGAATCAGGCCATGGAAAGGCCTATATAAGTAGTAGACCTGTGTGAGAGAAAGATCTCAAGGGAAGTAAGGAAGCAAAGAAGTAGAGCAGCCTTAACACCCTCTTTCTTTGTTTGTTAGAAGGCAAGAAAAGAATCCATTGTTTGCAGGAAGCTCCTTGTAACTTCTTGTTTAGCTCTCACTTCAAATGTTTTTGGTGGTACTATAAATTAATAAACATTACTTTGTTCTTTCTTTCAAGAAACACACCTCTTTTTTTGTTTTCTAATTTCTTTCTTCCCCACCTTTGTTTCGTCTAGAAACTATCTGTCTGGGCTTTCGTTATCTTCTGTCAAGCTCTCAAAAACTTGCCTTGGTAATTCTGACTTTTTATACTTACGGAGAAGAATATTTTCAGAACCATTAAGAGACCATCTGTAACCTAAAAGATGGGAGTTAGTGGCACTTTGGAGTATTTATCTGACTTGGTGGGAAGTGGAGGCCATAAACACAAGAAGAAGAAGCAGTTACAGACTGTTGAGCTTAAGGTCAGGATGGACTGTGATGGCTGTGAACTTAAGGTCAAGAAGGCCATTTCTTCATTGAGTGGTATGTTGCCTGCCTTTTCACCTCTCTTGTTTATTTTCTGCTGCACTGTTTTTTTTTCTCCTTAATTTTGCAGCTGAAGAGAAAGTGATACATTTGAACCTGATTAAATTAATTTTTGCGTTTGCCATTTATGTAGGAGTTAAAAAGGTGGAGATCAACAGAAAACAACAAAGGGTGACTGTTACAGGATATGTTGATTCAAGTAAGGTGTTGAAGAAGGCAAAGTCAACAGGGAAAAAGGCAGAGATTTGGCCGTATGTTCCTTACAATTTAGTGGCTCAACCTTACGCTGTTCAGGCTTATGACAAGAAGGCTCCTCCTGGTTATGTCAGGAATGTAGAAAACACTGTCACCACAGGCACCGTGACCAGATATGATCAGGACCCCTACACCTCCATGTTCAGTGACGACAACCCAAATGCTTGCTCTATCATGTAACGCAACCGAAATGAAGAGTACAGCAAATGTCCCATCCACCTGCTTCTCCTTCTCACGAGTTTAAAAACCACTGTAAAATTCCCATGTAGAGTTTTTCTCATTTTCAGCTTCGTTCTTGGGGGATTTTCTTATTATGCAGTAATAAAATTATGTGTAGATTAGTGAGTTGATGAATGTCGTCACCCCTTTTGGTTTTTTTGAATGGTCTCAATCAATGTTTTGTAGCTTTGCAGTGAGTGGTTTTTGTTGGGCCTAGACTACTTTAGCATGGGTTTAGGTATTTGATGTTGAAATGTTGTGGGTGGCCACTTTCAGCAGTAGCAGCTTCCTTCACTTTATTTTCTGGTGCGCGATGTTAAGTTTTTTAATCTATTTTGTGACTGAATAGTGTTAACAGCTGTGGTCAAGTCACCATGCTGCTGGGGTGATGCAAGGAAGTTGCATTTCCAACGAGGGTTCATAACAAGGAATTAAGGATGCATGGTGGAGATCTTAAGTAACTAAAAGTTTTAATTTAAGTAACCAATCAATTTGCCTACTGAGGAGCAATCCCATGTCTAAAGAGGTTTGTTTATATTCTAGATCTGTGAGCTTCAGGCACTCAGCTAGAATGGTATATAGACTAGGCCAGAATTTGGCTGAACCAGCAAGAATGCCTAACCCCAAGGTGTGGCAAAAAAGGCATTGGCGTTAAGATTTAAAATCTCAAGATTTGGAATCCATTCGGTTCCCAATCGAAGGCAAGGACAAAGGCAAACAAGAGAAATTCCCAACAAAAGCACATCCACTCAAAACCAAAACTGAGAAAAAGAATCCTTCTTTCCAATTTTCTTCAACCTTTCTCTGATCCAGAGGAAGCGTAAAGACATATATCAATAACATAAACAGAGATTCATGTGCAATACAGTTTCTCACACAGCTTCAAAAAATCATGCCTACGCTCAATTTCCACTTCAAGATTAAGCACCTGATAACACAAGGAAAAAACAAAAAGAAGCAACTTTCTTCCTTGTCGGACATATTTTATGGTCATTAATTTTCCTTGGGATTTCTGTCAAGGCAGACCATGTGAATCGTCGCGTATATTAAGCGTCCGAATCATGCATTTCAGCAAACTGATATAGTTTGTCAGATGAGGCTAAAATGATCGAACATATAAGTATTTTTAGCACATTTTGGCTCCTGAGGTAGAGCAGATTATATGAATTGATGAGAGGTAAAACCTCTAGCACATAGGAATAAAATGATTTTTAGCTAATAATAAGAAACTTGACAGACTAACTAGACAAATCAAATCAAAAGATAACATCCAAAATGACATAAAAAATTTATGCTGTTGCTGCATTCTCGGGAAAGAAAATCAACTACTCTCGACAATGAGACTGTTTAATTCCACCCCGTGAGAAATAGAATAATTCCCACCTCCGAGCAAGCATAGTTGAGCATGTCAGAAGAAACCACCGCTTATGTTTTTGAATAAAGGCGAATATTGTAAAGTAATTAATAACTTGTACTCAAAAGTTTGCTCTTCATTTCTATAAGGTTCTAGAAAGTAGAAACAGCTCCTTTCAGGAACTTTCAACGGAAAGAAAACATTTCGGTATGACAGGAGCAGAGAATGACATTCACTTGAGCTATTTACTTCCCGGTGATCTTAATGGTGATGCAGTTAGTGCTGATTAGCCTTTTGAGCCATTGCTAGTGCGTATCTTATACAGCCTGGTATGCAGAATCATTTTGTTTGAGAAGCACTAACATGGTTGAAAATCCCTGGAGAAGAGGCTGATGGATGATGCTTGTGATGAGTGGGGCACTTTATATTTTAGTGATCTTCTTAGGTAGCGTTATCACACAGTTACAATCATAGTATGTAACCAAAATCTGCGCCTAATACGTGACACCAGTCTTCCTGTCTTCTCCTGCAACTAAAGCATGCATTGTCTAGCAGAAAATGTTGTTTCAGAAGCATAAATGACCTCATCCTCCCCAGGTTTTCCAAGATTTCAAGGAGACCTTTAACTTCATAATGAAAAATGGATGCGTAAATGACCACCATTAATCTCTAAGTCACTTTACATACACAAACCATTGTCCTCCCCATTTGAGTACTTTCTAGCACTCAAACAGGGAATAATCCTCCTTTTTTATGTTTTTACTACTTCAATCCCCAAAAGTAGGATTTATCGCTTTATCAAGGTCAGAGAGATTATGACATGCCGAGGAGGGGGTGTGAAGAATATGCTCTATTATGCACTTCTTCAAAATGTAAATTTCCATACATGAGCCATGACCAACCTATGAGGCTCTTGAACTCATAACTGAGTCAAGTGTATACAAAAAAAGCTGCTTCTGGAAGTTCAAGAAGTTCCTGGATTCCAATCCCAGCATCAATCCAACAAGGTGCAATGACATCATTTCCAAGATAACGAGAGGAAACTCACTTGATGATCTACACTAGACTTTCATTTTTTTGGTAAACTCCTATTCCCAGAGTAAACTCCAACAAAATTAATATCATAGAGAAGAGTTGCATTGCCAGGGATATTGCAATCACCTGTGTAAACAATATAATGGCAGTTAGTTTCCAAGTAACAAGTGCAAATATTGGATGAATGCATTAGTGCTTCTAATTCTATCCTATGCACTAGAACAGTTTAGCTATACAAAAACAGTCATGTTAGCGAGCATATAACATCATGACAATGATACATTACGAGTAAGACCACACATTTGATGCAGAATTAGTGGGCATAAGAAAACTAAATGACAAAAGACATTGGCAATATAGATCAACAGCAGTAGTCATTGTACCAACAGTAATAAAACAAGGAATCCATACAGCTGCGCTGAAAATTCAATACACATGAACTCGAAGGCAGGAGGATGGAGAAACAAAAAGAAACAATTTATAGTTTTTCTTATGCCTCACTGTCTGAAGTTAAACCTGTACTCTGCATCTGTTTTGGAATATTTTAAGCTCAAATACCTACGAGTAGTTTAAATGTTCAATGACATGGAATGCTTCATATGAAAAAATCACCTGAGAAGCACCCTGCAGGTTCTGGACCATATGCTAAAGGAGGAGGAATATATAGCTTACGTCTTCCACCTGTGAAAAGCCAGCAGTTTGACAAAACCTTGGGGAAAATAAGAATAAATACAAAGAACAAAATAACTAACAGAATTCTTTCCTTTTTTTTCTTCTCAAAATCGTACCTTCTTGCATTGGGGGCACCCCTTCACCCCCTAGAATTCCCTGATCCAATCCTCTAATGACCTGAACAAATAAATAACCATGTAAAATAAAGTTGTCTGATGTAGATGTATGTGGGGAAATTATACGCAGCATCATTTGATTTTTGATATTCTCTGTTTATTGTTTCTGTAAAGAATGGTAGAGCAGCTTAATGAAAGAAAAATCCCAATTCACAAGAGTCGCATAAAAAGTTTCAAAAGTTCTTGTTGTAGATTACCTAATGGAAGATTCAATTTAGCTCTTTAATATCCTTCATCATTACGATTTACAATAGAAGGATTCACAGAAAAATGCTAGTACAGAGCAGTATCAAAAATATTTTGTTAGGCATTGTACATGAAAACTCTAATCTATCCTTACATTGGGGACATTATGGAATATGGTGATCCGTCCACAATCATCCATTAGATTAAGAAGGAATAAATTATCACCAATCTAAGCAAAGAATATCAAGTAACTAATATGACATGCAGATAATGTAACCTATGAATGAAGACAAAAGTAGTAAAACTCACATCTTACAGAGCACTATGAGCTGTGACTTGGCAAATACATGATAGCAAGTAGTTTAGACCCTAGTCTTACAAGCCTCTAACTTGATCGGCTGTAAATTAGGAGTTCAACATAAAATCTTTCCACTTGCATGTTTGAGAAAAAAATGGAACCAAACTGATAATTCTAGCTAATACTTTCACACCTTACCAACGCCAATGCGCATAGTGAGAGGTCTGCCGCGTTTATAGCTGCTGTCAAAGACTCTCCCATCAGCGAATCTTGCAGTGTAATGGACCTGTGTCGAGGGAGGGAAAGAAAAACACAAATTGTGATGCTTCAAGGTATTTACTAGTTGTTTTTCCGGTGAGATTATTTATAGGTGCTACTGCAGGGAAAAAAAAAAAAAAACTGAAATAGTACTAAAACAAGTTGAATCTTCAAGGAACAATTCATGACCAGAATACATCAAATAGGTAGATCATGAATCAAACAAACCTAAACCTTTAAGGATAAAGTTATTCACAACTCCAGTTAAGTCAAGTACTTTATCAAAATTATTTCACAATTTCTGAGCACATGCTTTATTTAGATCCATTACATACCTTCAGCATGAAAGCCTCAAAATTACAGAAAATAAAAAAGACACCCCAATTCTCCAATCAATATTGCCCCAGAAAACATGAGAGAACCCATTCAAGAACAGATAAAAGCTTATTAAAGTCTAGACACAGATTGAATTACTATCATTAATTAGTTAATTTGAGATTGAAGCTTGGTATAACTACTTCAATAAAGCGAAATTCAGGGAAACAAAAAAAATCAAGATAATAAATTAGCAAAATTCCTGAACTGTTAGACTCACATTAATGAGCTCATTATACGGGGCATCCACACCAGGCCCTACAGAAATATCACAGTAACCAAGGCCAGAGGGAACAAAGTTAAGGTCACATGGTGGGTCTGCTACCGTAGCATAGTACTCAATTCTAGTGGCTTCAGCATCCAATGGTGAGAAAGCAAGAACAGAAGCAGCTAAAAGCCCCAAACCCACGTCAAGAATGCACTTCTTTGTCTTAGAAACTGACTTCAATGAGAGATTTGTTTCTCTGTCATGTGACAAACAAGAAAGACAAGAAAATGGTGAAGTGGGTTTGGAAGTGAGAGTGGGTTTGTTAGAATTGAAGAGGTTTTTTGAGGTTGTGAATGTTATAGCAGAGAGTGCTGCCATGTTTTGGGCAGTATACTGTAGTTTGTTGTGCTCTCAGCTCTGTCTATCCAGTTGAGGTGAGGTGAGTGGTTTTAAAAAGCGGTTAAGTTAGGAGGGTGGATTGAACAACAAAAGCACTCTTTTGGAGGGGAGGAATTTTGATCGTTGGATATGGATAAGAGCCCTTATTGAAAAAATAATTAATTTAAAGTAAAAAAAAATCAAAGTAATTTCAACCTCAATGCCAATGCCAAACACTCCTGATCATGCTATGAATTTAAAGAAGGTAACTAAAACCACCTATCGTTTTTTCCCCTCTGAATTTCCTCATGGATTTGGAAACTTTTTTCCTTGCAGCATAGAGCACAATTATGGATTTGGTTTTTCTTGTACAAATCAAGGAACTCCAGCTAGAAGTTAGTAATCTGCAACTTCACCTTTATATGGCCGAGGAACGGTTAAGGCCAGACAAGTGTAACAACAAAAGTTTTCCACTTCTTCACTTTTGTTGTCATTTTGGAATTGTATCGATCTCAAATTACTGGTGTTCTTTTGTCTTTTGCTTAATAACTAATTGAAAGGTTATACGAGGCTGACCTTCTGAAATTTACATCAATTCTGGACCTTGAGTCATTTGAGAAGACTCTTTTGGATACCATGGCACGTCTTCACGAGAGAATGGTAGTGTTTTTTTCTCTTGAAATTACATGATTGATTAAGTGTTATGTTCCAAAATGCCATGTGCTAGTATGATAATTATATATCCATTTTGACTCTAATCTTTGCTGCGGAAATACATCTCGAGTAATCCAGCATCTGCGTATGACCCGTCAAATTTGCAGTTAATCAATTGTACTTTGATGCATAATTGGCATCAATCTTGAATTACTTGAATAATTAATTAATTAATTAATTAGGACTAAGAAAATGAAGCTCTTGCCACTTCATCTCTTATTAATTTGCTGGTGTTCTTAGATGCAGAAGGGGGGATGCCAGACTTTGAAAATGAGATTGCAAGTCTCATCAGTAGCATAAATATACAGAGACATTTTTGTGCCTGAAAATGGAAACAACCTCAGTTCTGTTCGCGTAGGATCTGATCAATCTTCTTGTGTTCCTGTGAGGTGAGTAAAGGTTGAAAGTTTTGTACGAGGATGATGGGAAATCTGTGTATATTTATGCTACTGATGAAATTGGTTTTTGTTTTTCTCAGCAACCAATCCTCCACAGCAAATTTTGAGGCATTGTCTCATGGGACTAATAATGTAAACGCAAATCCTTGCAACAACATGGAAGAAAGCAATATGAACAACTCGACCAGTGAGGTCTTCCCAACTTGGTACCAAGCTTTCACATCATTGTCATCAACTGATCTCCTCTCTGCCTTCAGCCTCCAGCCTCATTCCCAGCAGGATGCAGTAAAGGTTCTCCCTCTCTTTAGGCATCTTTGAAATTCTATGTGATACTGCTAAAAATGTATAGCTAAATTTAAAACCTATTTTTAGTGGCTATTTCATAACAAGAACATATAAACTTCTCTTGTCGGCAAGACAATGTTGCTGGTCCAGGCTTTACTTCAATGTTGCAACAGCCACAGGCAGAGACCACATCAAACTGCCATCAAATGCCTCTACTACTGCTGACCAATGTTCAGAATATGAGAATAATGATATAACACAGCCTAAGGTATAAAATGCTTCACTCCAATAACCTCTTTTGGGTGGTTAAATAGCAGTGTAAACCAGAAATTTGGGTGATCAAATTTCGAGGGGACATGCAATTTTCCTTTTCTTCTTCCTGTTTCTTCATGTAGGAAAGGAATATTAATGATGTGTGTATATTATGAGCTCATGGATTTGTATGATAAAGAAGGTAGAAAAAACAAGGATTTTCTCTATATCATATGCCCTAGGTAGACTTCGGCAAAAAAGAAGAAGAAGAAGAAGAATAAAAACTTGTTACAGATCGAGGATAATTATTCGTAGAAATCTGCTTGAAGTTGATCATAAAGAGGGTCTGTGTGTTTCAATTGGGTCTGAAGATACAGTCTTGACTCCTATATCCGAGAAATATTATCGATCTCATGCTACTATGTTCTTTTCTTTTTCTGTGATTTTCAAATATAATCCAATATTTGACCATAATTCCAGCAAGAGCTATTTCTTTTAATCACTTAAGAATTGCATGTTATAGAACCTGAATTAATGCGAGATCTAATCTCATGTAAAACTTTTTAACAACAATCTAAACCATAGCCATGCCGATGCGTTTATTTATCCGGGGGATCTTATAGAGTTCATCGGAAGAAATGCAATGGCGTAGCGTGTAGAAGTTTATTTTTCGAAACTAGACGGCAAAATTCTGAATAGTTTAGAGGGTCGACACCTTCAGCTCTCTGTATAAACAGTGGTGATATCAATATTCTATAATATCAACAAAGAATCAAGGTTCTATACGGCTTATTATCATTTTTCTTTCTAAAAAATCATATTTTCAGGACAGTATTTTTTAAAGGGTCAACCATGTAAAGAATTTTTAGGCCAACATCAATAGACATCCCGCCAAAACTCTGTGACACAGCACCATCTCATGCCTCTGTTTTTAAGTCCGGTGATCTGTTTTTAGGCCAACATCAATGAACATGTGTTTGAAAATGTGATAATAATTATTTTTTAAAATAATTTTTAGTTGAAAATATATTAAAATAATATTTTTTTTATTTTTTAAAAATTATTTTTAATATAAGTACATTTTAATGATTTAAAAATACTAAAAATATATTAATTTGATATAAAAAAAGGTAAAAAAATTTAAATTTTTTTAAAAATATTTTTAAAATATGAAAACAATCAAGCCGTGGAAACTGTACAACTAATAACTTTTTAAAAAACTCAATGTTTTTAATTAATAATAAATAATAAACTAACTGGCCAGCTGCGAGCACCCATGCAGCCATTGTAGCTGTATATTTCTGCCTTGGCTTGGACAACCCACTGTCCCAGCCCCAATGTCCTGAGCATTCCGTCGCTCGGCCTCGTATCATTCGTGCCAACATACACCCAATGCTAGCGAAAGTCTTCGCACGTTGCCTACCGATTCCATGCCCGTATTGAGCAGCCAATGTATATGGCTTCGTCAAGGCAATGTGCTTTTGTTGGCGTGACAGAGTTTCTGAACTCTGACACTCACCTAATATGATCCGAATCAAGTTATACAAGTTTTTTTAAGAAATTCAACAAGAGGCCAATATATGGACCTTGCGGCAGGTTAGGGATGACCCTCTTCCAATTCTTAGATCCCCATCTTTGTTTTTTTATGGATGTAATCTCGTAATTCCTTATCTAATATGATCCCTCGCGCGGTTTTGAATTCAATATATTCTAGAGAAATCTTATTGAAAGTTAGATGTCTTCTGTTTTTTCCCCTTTTTTCTTGGGAAAAAGACGCTTAAAAGCCCCCCAAAAAAACCCACAGCAACCCGGCCAGAATAAACATGCATACAGACACACAGCAAGCATAACACGAACAAAAAACCATTAAGGTAATTAATTAAGTAACAGGATATAGACACTATTGGTCAAATAAAACTTAAACAATAGGAAGATCATCCTACAACGTAGGGGCATTTGGCTTGGAGCCATGCTTAGCAATTCCTTAGCTCTAGTGAAGTTATGTGCAATATTATTGTCCAAGCAAATAAAATCAACCTTAACGTTTTTATCAAAAAGATAGAGAAAGAAATCAAGCTGATAATTTATTTCAACCTTGGGCATATTTGGGCCTGCAATGGATTCTTCATCACTACTGTGAATTCCTCCTTCTCAGACAGATCAACATCATCTCCATCCACAGCCTTCCACTCAAATTTCCAAATCAAATTAGCTACAAAATACTCCAAATGAAGCATAGCTAAACCATAACCAGGACAGATTCTCCTCCCAGCCCCAAATGGCATCATCTTGATCTCTCTACTTCCTGTTATATCAAATGTTTCCCCTCCTCCATTAAGAAACCTTTCGGGCTTGAATGCCATAGGATCTTCCCACACCTTTGGATCCCATCCCATTTCAGCTACCATGAAATTTATAGTTCCATCTTTTGGTATCACATATTTATCCAACACTACATCTTCACTCACCGCATGTGGCAACACAAAATGGCCGGGTGGGTGCCTCCTCAGCCCTTCTAGAATTATTGCTTTTAGATATGGCATCTTTTGCAATTCATCTTCTTTTATATTCTCCTCCCCATCTCGTACAACCCCTTTAATCTCCATGAATAGCTTCTCTTGAATCTGTGGGTACTTAACCAGATTTGCCATGATCCATTGCAGTGCTGTTGAAGTAGTATCTGTTCCTCCGTTAAGAAACTCCGAGCACAAACTGACCATTTCCCCTTCCTCGAGCTTTCTTTTCTCTTCCGGAAGTTCCAAAGACAATAAGGTGTCAACATAGGACAGAACATACTCATCTTCATGCCCTTTCTTGTCCTCTTTACCTCTTCTTATCCTCTCTTCCTTTGCCTTCTTTCTCGCTCTTATCAATGGAATCAAAACATCTTCTTGCAATTTTCGGAGGCGAAACAACTCATTCCAACGCTTGCGCAACACAATCTTCGTCACTCTTGGCCAGCAATTGAGTATATTGAACTTACCGATATTCACAAGCATATGTCGCAGTACTTCCTCGATTTTTTCTATCTGGCTTTCATCAAGCTTGTCACCAAAACACATCAGGACTAACAGGCAAAACATGGCATATTGAAAATGCTCCATCACACGAACAGGACGACCGGATTTCGCTTCGGACTCGAAGCGATTCTGGAGGATTTGCAGCACCCAGTTGCGTGCATGAGAGTAAGATTTCACGCGCGAAGGGTGGAGGATTTCGGCCATGAGGTTACGCCGCAGGAGTCGCCAAGTTGGGCCATAAGAGGAAGAACTGATATTAAGCTGATTTCTAGTAGCAAAAGCTGGTGGACGGTCCGCGTAAACTGCACCTTTATGTATTAAAGCCCTATGAGCAAGGGCGCGATCCGCAATGAAGATAACAGGGCGAGTGCCAATACGGAGGGTAACCATTGGGCCAAACTTGGCATGCAGGGACCGGAGGATGGGCTCCAGTTTGAAGGAGGACAAGCGGAGCCATAGTAAGTTGCCGATGATAGGAAATGTTACAGGACCTGGAGGGAGTTTCTTGGTTGTTAGGAAATTGTTGAAGATAAATTTCAAGAAGAGAGAGATGGAGATGGAGACAAGGATAAGCAACCAAGTTTCCATGCTGAAAATGAAAGAGATAAGTTTCAGCTTGTTAGCGGTGAATAAGCGTCTATATAAGGTGACACGCCCCTTGTTAGAAGATGCTGGAGTCAGTCAAGTTTTTTTTTTTTTTTTAAAAAAAAAAGGAGACAATTTTTATTTAATTATTGAATTGCGTTGAAATTTGGTTAGCGTGTTTTACATAACCGGTTTTCTATAGGGTTAATTCGTTATTCTTAATTGAGGTTCGGATGACTTTCAAATTAAATCTAGAAGATGTCATTTTAAGGTTTTTTTTTCTAATTATTTTTGAAATATTGTTTTTAATAAATTTAAGAATTATATTTAATTTAAATTTTATTTATTATGTAAGTTTCTTGTATTGCCTTATCTTTGAAAAATAAATATTTTTTCTAATTAATTTTATTTTTTTAGAATTCTTATTTTACTGTTCTATATTATTATGTTTTTTCTTTATTTTAAAGGAATATTTTTTTCAATTTTATTTTTTATATTTAGCACGAGGGTTTTTTTATATAAAAATTATAATAATTTCTTAACAGGTGAAGATTTGAATTGGGATACGTTTTTTTTTTTTTTTAATCGTGGAAGAAAAAATCGATCTTTTATGCTAAAAATGGGTGATAATCATACGTGGCTAGTTTTGATTCTGCTGGAATACAACGTATTACGACACTTGGCGGGGAGTTGCTGATTATTAATTCACTCTAAACAACAAGGTTGGTCCATGAAAGTTTATCCAAAACTGAATAAGTGTCCATTTGGCAGTGGCCAAATAGGAGGAGGTTAAATTTCAGTTTTTTTTATATAATTATTATTATTTTTAGAAGGTTTAATATGTTGTTGTTAAAAATAATTTTTTAATATATTAAAAAGAAAAACATGAGTAAAATTATCATTCGCAAACATAAGGCGTCCCAATCTCCTGTGGTAACTTTTAGAATAGTTTACTTGTTCTTAATTAGCAATATATAATCATGTTGGACTTTTGTCATTAAGGGAAAGACCCCAGCAAATCAGTACTTAAGAGAAGATTATAAAATCAAAAGTTAACATCACTTGACAATTAGATTAACGTGACACGAACGTGGTGTTCACGACAAGCAATTTAATTTCTTAATTGGTAGTTAAAGAGTAAAAATGGAGTCCAATTTACACCACAAGGCACTTCCGAGATCATTTTATTTCTTAGGAATTCGACCCTCATGGAGTAAGACTTGTAACTTGAAAGTCATATTGATTTAAATACATATAATTATGATGATTTGACTGCTAATTTTTTCCCCTTTCGTGGTTTCAAACTCTGATAAGGTACTTCGTCTATTATTTTACATGTGAAGATAAAGATTGGGTACGTATATCAACTTATTCTAATAAAAATTATATGAGAAATAATTAAAATATATTTTGTTGACTGTAAAAGTAATTTTTAATTTTTGTAAATATTAATGTGAAAATGACAATATAGTTCATATGTTGATATTATATTTATTAACATTAATGGCAAGAAAAATATATATTATAATTCTGAGCGGTAACTCAACTTGTCAAGTTTTGGGTTTGTTCTCTAATGATCACGAGTTCGAGTCCTCTCAGGGCCATTGAAGACTTATATGATCGTTAATTTTAGGATCCGTAGGATTAGTCGAGTTATGCGTAAGCTGGTCCTGACATCCATATTAATTGGAAAAAAAAAGATTTTGCAATTATTTTCTTTTTACATTTTTGGTCATATTTTCTTATTATTCATTTTTTTTTATGAATGTCACCTTATGTAGTCCTATACTAGTTGTGTGACCCATTCGCGGGTCATATATTTTTATTTCTTATATATATATATAGGTTTTTTCAATGCATTTATGTGGTTTAAAAATTCTAAGTTCAAATTAAAACTTTATTGCATATATATAATCAAATAAATCGATAATTATATGTGCGAATAAATAAATAAAAAATTATTAACAATACCAAAAAATAAAACTTGAAAAATCGAGAGAAAAATATAAATCAAAATATTTAATCTTGAAAGACGAGACATCGGTTGTGTTTGCTAAATTTTTTATTAAAATATTTTTTATTTAAGCAAGCGATAATAGAAATAAAAAAATAAATTAAATTGATCAAATAAAATAAAAAGAAAAAAAAATCATGCAAGGCTGCACATATTAGAAATATTATCTAAAAATAAAAAAAATATTTTCAAAAATAAATTTCATCCATACAAAAGATAAAAAAAAAATTATAAATGAATAAAAAAAACTCTTCAAATTTAAATGCATAACTAAAAAATAATTATCATTTAAAAGAGGCTCTTCAAACAAAATGAAAGAGAAAATGGGTGCTAATTTAAATATAAATTAAAAAAATAGATAAAAAATCATAAAAGAAATAATGAATTTTTTAAAATAACTAGATAAAAAAAGGAAAAGGCCATAAGGGTTGGCTTGACATATACAATTTATATATTCATACAACAAATTTCTATAGAAAAAAATTATAAAACAAGTAAACACCCAAACAAAATACATAAACTACAAAAACATGTAATAAAAATTAACATTTTAAAATTGAGTTCAAACAAAAAAATGAATAGTTTTGTCTACTTGATATGAAGAATTCTCAATAAAATTTAAATTAGAATACAAATATCGACACACTGAGTGTTATGTTAGCTGAATTTATGATGAGTGGTTGATTTGTGCTAAAATGAGGGGAGGGGTATATATGAGTTTATTGCAAAGTTGGGAGGAAGAAGAGGAAATGGAGGAGTAAGAAAGAGAGGTCGCTCGTTTGCCCATAAATTAAATATTATTAACAGCATTACGAATGAATTTCACGATGAGTTAAATCTTTTGGTAATTTTATATGTATAAATAACATATTATTATATATTTTGATTTTTTTAATATTTTTTTTCTTATTGTAATTCTCTCTATATATACCGAATGAATATATCTGTCGGCGTTGATCGATGGATATAACGAGAGACTATTTTATTTGTAAAGTTCATTACAATCCACCAATAAAATTTTTTTTATGATGTTTCCATTTATATTTGATAATTTTGCTGGCAGTCCTGGAATTGTAGCTTCATTAATTATTTTAATGGATCCCATCATCTTGAACAACCTTCCTCCTATCAATTGAACATACGAATTATACACACTTGTATGTATGTATATTAATAAAATATATGCAAACATTTTAACAAAATAATCACACCTCAATATTTTTATGGTTTACGTAGGCTAATTTCACCTCAAAATAATTTCTTGCTAGAATACATACCTCTAACCTAGCTATTATGACGAAAGCCTATGAAGAACCAAATTTCTTAACATAACAAACGTATTTATCGGGAAAAAAAAACACATTTATTGTCTTCCTAGCAGACCAAATCATTTGAAACTAAAATAAGAAAAAAGGTTTAGAAAAATGACTAGAATATATAGGAGAGGAGATATATTCTTTAATTAACCTGTGCTACGTTACACGTTAATTTGTCGCCACTCTATAGCACCATGAATAACCTTTTCTACCCTTCAAAACACCGTAAGAACGACTTTGAATTGCATTTCTTATGATCACATCTATCTCTGCAAAGACTTTTATTTACATGCTCCCTAAATTACTACTAAAATCCAACTAATTAAAAATAAAAAAACATATCTACACGTATGCCACCATGCTGGACATAAAATAAAAATAAATATAGAAAAAAAAAGTTTTCTTAACCGATCTTGTTCTCTCTCTAGAAGTCTTTTCCTCAATTTTCATTATATGTACATAGATTAAGCACAAAATGGAACCATAGTTAACAGCCACGACAAAGATGAATTTTTAAAACTACAAAGACAATTAGCACTTAGCAGGCAATTGAGCCAAGCACGAAAATAGATTGAGATTCATTGGCGACTACTAGATAATAGGCCCATAAAGAAGGGTGGACATACTCATACAGTAGGCCCAAACAAGTCCTCTTTCGTAGCAACGCTCACCAAATTTCATAATACTACTCATGAGACTGTCTCGCTTGGCCACTGTCCATTAACTACAAAGCATGGCTAAGAGAACACAAACAAACAAACAGATCTTTCAGCTAAAAAACAGACACTGACTGACTATTGACTAACAGTGGGCAACAAAAACTACCAATCCAAATAGGACACGTCACCATCATAACAAACATCTACAGGCCATGGTGATCTTCATCACTCCGCACCACCACAGATGGCTTGACCTGAGCTGGCATAGGAGGCACCGTCCCACAGCTACCGTCCTCCTCAAAAACCGCAGAACAAGCACCATCTTCCGCTGCCACTATATTCTGTCCTTCACCACCAATGCCCATCATCTCATCAAAAGCAGCAGCAGAAGTGGGATGAATCCTTGGGAAAGGCAAGTAAACAGCATGAACAACTATCTTCAAGTTCCTCATCACATCAGGCACCTTAACTCTCACATAGTTGATCCTCATCGGCACCGCGGTATTGAATCCAGTCAATCCACCAGCAGAAGTAACCACCAAAGCCTGACCTCTCTCTAGCGTAGGCAAAGTAGCTCCCACAGGAAGCCTCTCTAAATCAGCAGTGCTCAAGTAATGATTAGGCACAATATGGAACCTCACGCTGCTAATATACCCATGCGATCCAGAGAAGATCGACACATCATCAAGAGCAAACACAGTCATATTAACCAGATTCGTTAGCTCAGGGTACTTCACTCTCATTGCAAGAGAGAGAATCGTGAATCCATTACTACGCAACCTAAGCATTGCATCACGTAACATCAGACGCATTATAGCAGGCTGCACCAGAGTACCGATACCCTGTTGATGAGTAGTTGAGGTCACGTGAGGAGTCACGCCCTCTTGAAACGGAAAAGAAAGAGAGCTCAATCTCTCAAAATCGCAAGAGAATGGAGAGAGTGGTGCAATATAGCCTTGGATGCCATGAATGATTAAGACACCGTTGTTGAAGAGATCAGGATGCGTGATCTCTACGCCTCCTATGAAGACCTTGACGGTGGAAGGAGTGGCGGAGTCGTTTTTTAGTGAAGTGGAAGTGACGGTTATACAACGGCCAGGACTTAGCGTTTCGATTTTGGTACCGAAAGCGAGTTTACGGAGGTAATCGATGGAGAAGAGACCGGGTACGATGTGTTCGTGGAGGAGGTCAGGGATAGAGCAAGAGAAGCAGGTACGGAGAGAGGAATCGGAAGGAGCGAAAAGAGTGGAAGGACCTGACCAGGCCGTGGTGGTGGAATCAGCGGGGAGAGATGGAACCGCCATGGCGAGTTGAGTGAATCCTAGGTGAGAGAGGATTGGCGCGAGGAGATTTGTGTGTGAGGAGAACGAATGGTCGTGGAAGTGATCGGAGGTGGAGATTTGTGGTTGTGGTGATTGCGGAGAGAGATTTGAGCTGAAAGTGGTGGTTTCTACGCCGTCAATGGAAGTGGAGGAGATGATTATGTAGAGCGAGAGAATTAAGAGAATAGAGAGTTTCGGAGAAGACTCCATTTTGACGACAGAGGGAGAGCGATGAATAGTGGATGTAAAGGAGAGGGAGAAGGTTGGGGGTATTTATATTGGGAATCTAGAAACGGTTATGGTAGCGCGTGACGGGAGCGTGGCGTTGGGGATTGGGAGAGGGCGAGCGAATGAGTGTTGCGTGGAGTTGCTGGTTAGTTAGAGTGAGAATGTTTGGGTATGGTTAAGTTTGGCGGGAAAGTTGAAAATGGGGATCTCGTCCTGGCGTTGATCAAGCTTTCTTGCATGATCAATTTCATCACAGGCTATAAACTGCTAGTGTTATGAATAGCTGGGTATCTATGTCACTCTTGCATAATGCCTCTTTTTGTTTTTTTCACTTGCGATAATTAAATAATGATTAAGGTACGTTTATTTTTACATTTTAAAAATATGTATTTTTATAAAAAAAATTATTTTTTTCTCCTCATTACTTTTTAGTATTTTTTTTATATTTTTAAAAATTTTAAATGAATATTATTTTGATATATTTCCAAGTGAAAAACACTTTCAAAAAATAACCTCTATCACACTTCCAAACACCCCTTAATATTATATATAATTGTATTTTTCTTTTTTTTACTTGAACTATTCAACTAAAAAACTCCAAAACCTACAAGTCCTTACAATTATAAATTACAGTTAAAAAAAACTAATTCTGAAGAGAAAATCATTGTGGATTTCTTAATAAATCATTTCTCACTAGAACAGTGATATATATATATATATATTCTCTTTAGTTTGTTTAAGTTTTTTTTAGTTATTATTTTTTTAATTTAATCCTTGCACAATATATTATTTCCACTTTCTTTTTAGAAATTATTTTAATCTCCTTGTTGTGAGACTCTAAGAAATAAAAAAAAGTCTGTTTGGTTGATATTCAGTTTTTCAAAAACAAATTCAGTTTTGTTGCTTGAAGAAATTTTAAAATGTAGGGACCAAGTTTGATGTAATGTCTAAAACAAAGAGTTTTTTTTTTAATGTTTATCACATGTTTTTTTATATATATTTTTTACCTTTAATATTTTTCCACTTTTCAATTTGGTCCCTTCAACTCATAATTTTTACTTTGTAGTTCAAGACTTTATTTTATTTATACTTCATTCTTTGAATTTAAAAGATAAACGACGGTTAGGAAAAGTTTAGATTTTTAATAAACTAGAAAAAAAAAAAAAAACGAATAGAAAGAGCAGGAGAGAAGAACACTATCGCAGGAAGAGCCACAAACCAATTCCAGAGAATTCAAATTATTTGGCCATTTATAAGTTTAAAATCAGTTTTCGTAGCTTTAAATTATTATTTTTTATTTATTTAAATGAGTGTTCAGGTCAGCTTGCATGTATCATAAATTTTAAATTATCTTAATAAATGATAACTACTTCCCTATCATTTATTAAACTGATATACAATAACTTTATTGTCATGCTAAAAAAGAAAACCATATATTATCTTTCACAGTAACATCAAATCCAAAACCATTTTTCTGCATTAATAAGTTTGATAGCTGCTCTCTCTTTTTTTTAAAATTATTTATTAACATGAGTGTTTAGACCAGCTTGTATGTATCTTGACTAATCTTATAAGTACTAAAGTTAACAATCATGTAAACCACCAATAACTCTAAAATTTATGAGACTCAAACTGGTGATTTATAAAAAACAAATCTAAAGTTTGACTAGTTAAGTTATATCTCTCAGAATTACAATTACATCTTAATTATGAAGAACTCACCCTAAACAAAAAGTCATTTGTTTTCAATTTCAAGACATGATCTTTCTCTTAAAAATTCCAATCTTTCCTCTAAAAAATCAAAAACATATAATATCAAAAAATTACTGATTTGTTTATAAAAAGATGATCTGCCATGTATAAAAAAAAACATGTAACAGACAACAACGTAATAAAAGGTCTAGAAGTTATGGGGCTTAGTGATTGCTAGCTACTTACAAGGCTTTAGCTTGGTTAGGCCCATGTTTGTTATTTTCCTCTGAAATGGAGCTCGTAGCCGATTCATCTGGGCCAACACAAATGCATAAGGTTTCAGTTTTTATAAATTTAAACCTGTCTCGGGCCATCAAGAGTTCTTATGAGAAATTCTTCTCCTCTGGCCTTATTTTGGACTCAGATCCTTAGTATATTATGCCTTATTAACCAAGATTGTCCTTAATTGGGCTGATAACCCTTAAGAGCGATTAATTAAGTGATAAATCTAATAATTATAAAAGGTCGATAGAAGAGTCAAACACATCTCAATACTGAAGGGAACAAATACGGGGGGAAAAGGAAGGAAATGGTGTATATTTTATTGCAACAAAAAACTTGTGTAAATCTTTCTTTTGCTGGAGTCACAGAACAAGAAAATAAAACCAAGCCATTCTCCACGGCAGGATTTATCCAGTAAATTTCCCGAAGCCTCCAAAAGAATTGCAGTACAATAGTTTTCCTCCTGAACTATTATGGCTTGCGGAAGTGTTTGGTTTCACCACAGCCCATGATAGATGACGGCAATTTTCCTACCCTCTCTATACCTTCTTCAAATGTCACTCTCATGCCCATAAAGAAATGTGACTCGATGTGGCAATGGAATGCCCAAACTCCAGGGTTATCAGCTTTAAATCTTAAAGCTGTCCATCCATAAGGATGAACCGGTACCGTGTTCTTCATAATCGGATCGACCAAATTGTACTTTTTTGGATCATTAATTCGATCGAACTTGCCCCTTCCATAGCCTAGGACCCAAAAGTCATGTCCATGAAGATGCCATGGATGTGTCTCACTAACGTTGGCTACCATAGAGTTTGCATTTTGCAAAATAATATCCACTGTTGAGTTGAACTGAAGCCTATAGATGGCATCACTAGTAGTACCATTGCTGTCTTCTTGTTTAACAGAAATGTTATAATTTGCAAAATCATATCCTTCAGGAGGTGGGGTTTGGCTAAAGGTGTGAAGCAAATTCTCCTTGAGTGCAATCAGGTAAGGTGTATGAGGTAAATTGAAAGAGACATCATTGACTGACCAACGTCGAGTACCATTTACCTCATTTTGCGTGTTCAACAATACTATGACCCTGTCAGATGTGGCAGGAGGGGAATGTATGTGCCCTTTGCGAGCCTTAATGGCAAGACTTTGATTAAACCGAGAATCAACATCGTTCCAAAGAGGCCCAGATGGAGGAATCGTTGGAGGAGATCTCCGGGGATGGTTTGGATAGTAGTTGAAAATGGCTAAGCCTGGCGGAGGCGGAGTTGTGGAATTTCTGCTAACAACATTTGTAGTAGCCCAATAATTTCTTGAAGGGTATTGGTCAGTTTTCACTAGGACTGAATATGTCTCGCCAGAGTATATGAATAAATTCTTTACCACAAATGGCTCAACATAGTGACCATCAGCTTCAACAACAGTCATGTTGTGACCCTGCACAGGAATTATAGAAATGTTAAGCAATGGTTACTTTATTATTTCCCTGTAATAAGCTGTAAAACATAAATTGGCAGGGGCATGGAAAATACCTCTATTTGGAAACTAAGAGCTGATAAAGCAGTCAAACTACTAATCCTAAGCCGATATGTTTTTCCAGGGACTACAGTCATGGAATAAAGAGAGCATTCAGGATTTGTATTATTGCAAACATCAGCTTTCAGGGGTGGTTTGGCAGTGGAGCAGTTCAACCTTCCCTTTCCATGTATCAAAAGTGACTGCAATTTTTGTTGCAAGTAACAAGCTTAGTCACACGAAAGTGATGATCAAGACCATAAAGAACAGTAAAGATATCAAACAAGGCATTTAAGATAATTAAGTACCTGAGGATCCCCAACCCACTGGAAATCAATTGAGGACAATCCAGCAGCTTGTTCATATGTGCTTTTGTGATACCAATCATTGAGGATGATGCTTCGATCATAATCATACGCAAAGGGTTCGGATTTTCCATCGGGAAGCGCTACGCGAATCGAACCATATAGCCCAGCTTCTCTTTGCATTCCATAATGGGCATGGTACAGATATGTACCAGGCTGCATAGAGGAAACAAGAGGTTTTTATTATATGTGTAAGCTGACATTAACAGAACTCCAGCTATTATAAGTGCTAAGACTAGAGAACTCACCCTGTCAACAACAAACTTATATACGAAAGTGTCTCCAGGCAAAACTGGACACTGAGTCACTCCTTCAGTTCCATCAAACCAAGGTGTTCCAATCTGACGAATTCCATGCCAATGAATGGCTGTGTTCTCAGTTAACAAATTGTTCTTGACCTCAACAATAACTGTATCATTCTGCTGTGCAAAAATTGTGGGTCCAGGAGTTCTTCCATTAATTGTAATGACCAGCTTCTTATAGCAATCAGGGGATCTGTACTCGTACTTGATCTCCCATTTGTAATGACGAATTCTAGCCTCAGCAATTGGTATGTTTATCAAAGAAATAATGAAGAGGCAGAAAGCCAACAATTTCATCATGGCAATGCATTTGGATAGTGGAAGCTGATAATCTCTCATGCTTTTTCAAATTGTGTTCCTGTGGCTAGTCACCCCTATCTATATGAAATGAATATGTGATGGTCTCACTTTGGATCTCTGAGGCGCCCTTTTATAGTGCTGGCTGCACAAGGGCCTTTTCTTTTTGTAAGAATTAGTTTGAAAAGTTGAGTCAAAATATATCACGAACTGTTGCTGGTCCTCCGTAGATGGATTTCACAAGGACCTAGTGAAAAAAACGCGTAAAATCAAGAATGCCATCCATTGAAGTATCTTTCATAGAGGGAAAATACAAGTATATCAAGGGGTTCAATTAAAACCATAAAGGTGCAGAGATATTCTAGTTTTAAGAACTTTATAGCTCAAAGGTTCATTTCAATGGCATCGCAGGAAATTAAGCAAAGATTAAACTCGATTCGTAGTTGTACGTGTTCTCCATGTTTAATTTGAGACATAGTTCGAATTCTAAGGAAACCCATAAAAAAAAATCCAGCTAAGAAGAAATGATCTGCTTAAGACTTGTCAAAAAAGGATTAGTCTCCACATACAAACATCAGCATCAAGATACTTACGATTAAGAAATTACCGAGCCTTTTCTTATGAAAGAAACAGGTAAGATTTTCTTTTTATTAAGGTTTCATCTTATGATCATTACACCCTCATAATTTATTGTAATTATGGAATAAAAAGTGGGAAGGAACTAAGCAATAGTACAGACAACTTGGCGTGGATAAATCGATGTCACTAACTTGCAAAGGTAAAATTCTTAGTAACGAAATTGTCATAGTTCGCAGCTTACCCCGCGTTTTCTGTTTTGGAATTCTCCTGATTGACAGGCAAGCTATTTCTTGATTGTTGACTGTATAAACAAAGACCTTTCCCTTTATCTATGGTTTTTTCAAACTTCAAACATGGAAATTTATTGCCTATATCAACATGCAATTTCTATGTGAATGAAATAAGCTTCCGGACCTGACCATGTAAGAGCGCAGAAGAAACACCAAGCTAGAAGCATGCTGCAGTTTCCAGGAAAAAAAGAAGTTGAAAACACGAAAAGTTGACAAAGATTAAGGCCATGTTTGTTTCCCGGAATTCACTTTCCGAGAAACCACTTTCCAAACTTTTTTGTGTTTGTTTGCCATTAGAAAAGTTGGTCAACGGAAAACACTTTCCGGTCAACGGAAAACACTTTCCAGTCAAAGAAAAATTTGGTTTGGTTTCCAGAAAAATGTTTTTCCTTTTGGCGGTGTTTGTTTTCCGGAAAGTGGTTTCCGGGAAACCACTTTCCAAACTTTCCTGTGTTTGTTTGCCATTAGAAAAGTTGGTCAACGAAAAACACTTTCCAGTCAAAGAAAAATTTGGCTTGGTTTTCAGGAAAGTGTTTTCCTGGAAAATTTGGGCGGAAAACACTTTCCGGAAGTTGTGAAAAATTTAAAAATGTCATTATTTGCTGATTATATCAAATTTGATCCTCAAACTTTTAATTGTTATATATAATTTGTTTTGAATATTTATTTTTCAATTCCATCTCTTAAAATTTAATTTTTATATTAATTTTGGTTCTTATTTTTATAATTGCTATTTGCTTTTTTCTTATCATTTTTTTATTGAAATTTTTTATCTATCAAATTCGGTCCTCATTTTTTTTATTGTTACTTATTTTATTTGAAATAATTTATGAAATATTAATTATTATTATTTTAATTTATTCACCTTTCATTTTTTTAATTTTTTAGATTTGATCTCTATTATTTTGATTATTATTTATTTTATTTGAGATAATTTATGAAATTATATTTTTTTTCAATTTCATTCTCATTCAACTTTTTAATTTGTAAGATTTGTTCCTCATTATTTTAATAAACTTGAGAAAAATAAAACATTAATAAGTTATTTTCCAGCTTATTTTCCATGACATAACCAAACACTGGAAAGTATTTTCCAACTTATTTTCCATTACATTACACTACCAAACATTGAAAAATACTTTCTCAGAATTCACTTTCCTGAAATTTATTTTTCAAAAAGAAATTATTTTCCAGCAAACAAACGGGGCTAAATGATTTCCAAGACGCGGTCAACTTCGACAGATGATTGCTTGCTATAGTTCTTGACGTGTTATAAAAGTAGTGAATTTGAATTGTCAATTATTTCCATCGATCTCAGGCTCTCGTACGTGTTGTTCATATGCATGTATTATGGGGTGTCCGCTCCGGTATGATGAATATGGATAAACCGGAAATTATAATTTTTTTTTAAAGTTGTTTGACGTGTCTTTAGACAATATAAAAATACATATTTATTTTGTACAAGACTATTTTAGAGGAGAATTTTTTGTTCCATTAAAAGACATTAAAATAGGTGGAGCAAGCTTGTCTAATACCTTACACAAGTATTGTTATTTATGAAAGGATAATACTCTTTATATAAAATACATCACTATAGAAATCTGCCTATCTTTTCTCTCTATAAGAGAAGATCTATATGTATTCACAGGCCTTTTGCTCTTGTCTTACGCGCATTTCCGATGGTGACTCCTTAATTTATCATCATTGGTTCAGAAATGTTTTTATTTTGTTGAATTATTGATTCTTTCTTTCTTGAATTTGGTTTCTTCTGCTTGATTTTTCTTCTGTTTGATTTTTGTTGTCCATAAACATGCATGTCAATGACATGCAAGGAGGATGTTGAGAGAGGACAGGGGGGGAGGTAATGGAAGAGAAACCTTCGGTTTGTCTGGTTTCGAGGCAAATGGATATAAAAAAGCAGCAGTCTTTCATAGCAGGCAAAAGGCAGCAGAGAGATTAGATTTATAACTGTGCTTGTGGTGTTTCATATATACATTGCAGGTGCTTTCGTTGCTACTTTTTTTCATCCATAAAATATCTGGAAATTGAGTAGTTAAGAGGTGTTTTTTTAAAGTGGAGTAATGATTATTTTTTTAAGTATTTTTTACTTGTAAATATATTAAAATATATATTTTTATTTTTTAAAAGTTATTTTAATAATAACATGTTAAAGCGGTTTAAAAATATATAAAAGTTAATTTTTAATTTTCTTTTCAAATTTTATCGGATCTCCATTTAAAACGAAATAATAAATAGGGGCTAAAGGGTGAAGTACCACCACCAGTCAAACACTGAGGAAATATCTCTGCAGTTGCTGTCTTATTCTTGTCAGTAACTTAATTTGAAGTCAATATTCAAAGATGCTGGAAGCATGACCAAAATACTGATGTTAACGTAAACGTTGATTCTTATGCATGGAGGAAATATCTTTGCAACTTCTCTTGATTTTACTCTCAAAATAACTTCTCTTGATCTTTGTCTCATTCACTATGATAATTACAACGCAAGAGAGTACATACGGGTTCGCCGAAAGTTACACGGCGAAGCCGGACTGGCGGCTGTTTGAATTTGCAACACGGCTCTCCGGTCCCTAAACTCTTGAGATGATAACAATTTAGTCCTTATAGGAAAAGAAATTTGACTAAATCCTACAAGTTTCAATGATTTCATAACACCCTTTTGTCTAGTCATTTCGAGATTTATATGGAATAAACTGTTAAATCTCAAATTATTTCTGATATGCACCGTCAAAATCAGAACAATTGCTTACATTGCATTATTGGTTAATTAATAAAGAAATTAAGTTACAATAATGGAAAGAACAATAAGTTTATATGAATTATGGATGACAATATACTCTGTTTTTATGTCACATGACCATAGCAAGACTTGATCCTTCTTATTTATTTATTTATTAAGATCCAACCACACAATTGGGTAGGGGTGAGTAAAAAAACTGAAAAACTGATTAAACTGAAAAAACCAAAAAAATCGAATCGTAAAAAAACAGATTAAAATTTTAAAAAAACCGGCCGGTTCGGTTTGGTTTTATAAACAAACAACTGAAAAAACCGAACCGAACCCAAACGGAAAAAAACAGAGCCAAATCGGAAAAAAACCGAGCCAAAACAGGAAAAACCGAGCCAAACAGAAAAAACCGAGCCAAACCAGAAAAACCGAGTCAAACCGGTTTGAACTGGTTTTTGTCCTAAAAAACCAAACCGAATCGAAACCGGTTGGTTCGAACCGGTTTCAGTTTTTTTTTAAAAAAAAATTTCGTTTTGGTTATTTTTTTTATAAAAACCGAACCGAACCGAAAATAATCACCTCTACAATAAGGGGTATTTTCTAGATATCCAAATAAACTTTACTCAAATGAAGTAGCCATCGACCATACAATCATTAAAATATATTATTAATAATATTTATTAGCTCCAAATGTCTTGTACTCAAGACTAGTCCAAATATCAAAACCATATAACTCATTGGAAATGGCATATGCTTTCCTAAGTATGCATACATAGAATGATAGATAAACATTGCCTCTATGTGTATGCGATCCACATTGTATGATAGAATTTGATTAATAATGATGCATTGGAATTCAATACGCTAGGAAACTCGAGCTTTTAAACGTTTGAATAATAAATAATCACACGTTCATCTTAATCTTATCTTCTCTATAACTAAAGGCCGAGGCGATTCACATTTACTATAGAAAAAAATAAATGGTTTTTGGGATGAGTACTTGTTTGTGTAGCTTAGCTCCTTGTACATGCAATTTTCTAAGCGTCTGTTTAGAATTGTGATTGGAGTTATGATTCAAAATATTTTTCGTTTATAAATAAATCAAAATGATATTTTTTTTTATTTTTTAAAAAATTATTTTTAAGATTAATACATTAAAATATCTAAAAACATAAAATAATTAATTTTTAATAAAAATATTTTTTAAACCTTTTAAAAACACGGATTGGACGGTCCAGGTAGAAGAAAAATCCACAGAGAGGAATCCTGTGGACAACATTTTAGAAGAGCTAGATAGGTCCATTACAATTTCAACTTGGTGAAACAGAGTTGCTATGTTGCGATGACAAATCTTGCGAGTGCTCTCGTTGTGTTGCAATAGAAATGTTTTCAAAGTTAAAATGATTCCACACCTGAACTTACCAATTTCAGCACCAGCGTTGCAGTGAGAGCTCCGATTTTCGAATGCTGTTCAAGGCATTCGTGTCCTGTCAACGGATTAATTTTAGGTTATTTCCGTTGTCTCCATGTAATCAGGAGGGATGGCGACAAAGCAGCTCATCCGATCAGGAGAAGCTTCGGTTGCTTGAAGTTACTGGACAAATTACGCTCATTAAGGATTTGCATGCACTCTTTATCCAAGATTAACGAAATTCGTAGATAAATTGTAGCTCATCAACTAACTTTAATATTTCTTTTTTTAAGAAAACTTAAATTTGAATCTCCTTTTTCGTTGAGGAAAAAAAACTCCAAAAGTTTATCGGATTTATAAACTAAAACTCAATATAATTGAGATACTCGAAAACAAAGGAATAATTACGATACAAGTGTGGAAATGTTACATAAATTATTTTTTACTTTCATACGGTTCCCCATTTTACAAAAGAATTTACCTACGAGGCTACGAACCCTTACCAAGTTGAGTTTCGAGATTTCATGAGCATTTTTCTCTTTTGTAGCCCTAACAATAATAATAATAAAAAATAACACCAATCATAATATGGATAAATTACAATATATACCGAGATTTTATCAATATATATTTTCCAAAAAATATTGGATTAAAAAAATATATGGATATAATTTTTTTGCATTCCCAAACGTGTTGGGCTGACATGCACCATTATTAAACGCATCCTCGAGAAGGCATGTTGGGTCTAGCACTGGACAAATTCATATGCTATTGGGTCTGGTCAAATCCAGACCTAAAAGTTCCTAGATGTGGCTAACACCAAACCCAAAAATTGTTAGGCGTAGTGCTGTCCAGCCCCCCGTGATTATTGGGTATGGCCAACACTAGATTCAAATAACGCTGAGTCTGGTGCCTGCCAGACCCAAACAACATATTGGTCTGGCAATGTGTGTTAGACCTAAAGTGCAGGTCTTACAAATGCTGCCATACCAACACCCGAGCCTGTTAGCATGCCAAGCTTAAGCGCAACCTGGGTCTGGCGCATGCTAGATCCAGACACCATTTGGGTCTGACAAATGTTACTAGGCCCTATAGCTTGGCCTGACGCTTGTTATCCGAGGGTGTCAAACCCGAGAATTTCCCGATGATTTTTATCATCGCACCCTGAGTATGACCAAATTCGCTACACCTATGGATACAAACATAATATTTGAATCTAGTGTCATCAATTCTATAGATTTTTATATAAAATCTTAGAGAATTTATTTCTCAACAAATAGACTTAATTAAACAAGTCTATACTCCACCAACATTATTAGGTGTATTAAAATCTCTCATACCCTACAATGTCTATATCTTTTTACTGGATAAAATGAGTGAAATATAACTCACAATACAACTAAAAATATTATAAAAGTAGAGTTACACTCCAGCTCCTCCTCTCCATAAATTGACAAGACTTATGGATTATAATACACTATGAATCCTTTAAAATAATGGTTCATAATCTTCATTCTCCATTGCATATATATTTGAGAGCATTTTTCTCTAGAATATTATTGTACTTTCTCTTTGAGAAAATATACTTAAACATTTAAGAGTCCTCACATCCATTAAAAGAAACATTTTGTAGCTGCTAGCCACAAACCACCTGGGCCAACCAAATACTAAGTATAAGCTATCAACCACTTTAGTCAAGGAGAATGGATGAGATTGTTATGACCAATTAATTAATTAATTATCCAATTCGAAAATTCTAATCCGGAAATTATATTCATAATCGTCTTGGATTTTTGGAATTTTATCATAAAAAATAAAAATAAATAATATATCATACAAAACAAAACAAAACGAGAAAATAAACTTTTTAATTAAATAACTTGTAACTGGTTTGGTATGGTTGTCATCAAGGTTGTCAAAAATACATTTTTGACATGACATGAAAAATATAAAATAAACTCGGATCGTAAAACGGATTGTAAAATCGTAAAATCGAAATGAATTTTTTTTACATACATAGTTCACGCACCTTAAAATACATGGTTCAAATAAAAATTCATACATAAAGAACTCGCAAAACTAAATCAGAGATCACAATTAATATACATGTGTCTACCGAATCTGTTGTTCTAAGTTATCCTCTTATCTTCTTTGAATTATTGTTCTAGATCTATTTTATATTTTACGAGTCTAAGTTGTATATGCTCACTCAAGTGAGATCATGCAAGAGGAAAACCTCTCTAGATTTTTAATTTTTTTGATTAAAAATCTTAATTCTTATATCCTAAAAATACAAGCTAATAAGCACAACATTGATCAAACGTAACAGTGAAAGTTATTTTATTTGTCTAAAATCATGACAAAACTAGACAAATTTGTCTAGTTTTGTATCTTAAAATTAAAAGTTTTTTATCCTTTTTCTTTTAAAAAGAAAGATCATTTTAGTTAGTATATTAAATATTTATATAATTAAATCTTTGCTTGTCAAAGATGTTTAACTAAAACAACATGATATTAACATGATTTTTTTTTTCTGGATATGTAGATATTTTATATTCAGATTGATAATGTGATGTATATTGTTTTTTAAAATGTTTTTTATTTAAAGATATATACAAATATTTTTTTTATTTTTTTAAAATTTTTTTAATATCAAAACAATCTAAAAATATTTTAGAAAATATACTTTAAAAAATAAAAAAGCTTATGGGCGTACAAATTACCATTAAAAAAATGGTTTCTTACACTTGTGCATTTTTTATTTTTCAACTAGATGAGTACTGTTATTCATAAACATTGATTGCGAAAATGAGTAACAATGACAGATAGCAATTAGTCACGTTTACTAATGATGGTGAATGACGTTACGGTTCAACTAGCCTCGAGGTTTTCCAAAGCAGACTAGTGTCTCTTGCCTCATGGTACACAGCAGACACACATTTGGGAGATATAGCCGTTTGACTATCTGACAGAAATTAGAAAAGGACACAGAGCAGAAAGTGTTTTTACCATTCTCTGTATAGGCGTTGAAATCGTAAAATGGGTAGTAAAATCGTGATTAATTTTACTTGATTTTATTAATTTTACTTGATTTTAATTTAATTTTATTAATTTTCGAGTTTATAAAATAATTCTGCATGATAAATATATATTACGAGTTAAATTACGATTTTAACAACCTTCTCTTATCATTTTCTTGTTTCTGAACTTCCTAAAACAAAATTAAAAAAAAAAGAGAATAAAGATATATGAATAACAATAAGTGACGTAAATAATTGTTTTTTTTTTTTTTAAAAAAATATCTGCAACCATACCACACGGACCCCTAAACACGGAGAATTGAAACTATTGATATCAATGGGCTTTTGATATCTATTTTTCTAGCCCGAATCCATTTGGTGTGAAAGATCTCTAGGCCTGACTTCCTTTCCTGTCCTGTCAAAAAAAAAAAAAGACACCACCCCCAAGACTCCCACAACAAATCTCCGGTAGCTTAACAACACCCATTTCCCATATCATCCATCCATCACCAGGCAGCAGCAATGGACTCCGACTCACCACAACCCGAACCCACACCAGTCCCACCCTCCACCGATCCATTAACCAACCAATTCACCTCCCTCAACGACCTAGCCCACGAACTGACCTCTCTCCAAGACCTAGCCAACCGCGGCTCCTGGCTATCAATACTCGACAAAGTCAATCGAGCTCGATCTCTCTCTCTCTTAAATACCCCACACGATCACCTCACTTACCTCGCTTACATCGTTCTCTCTTTCACTAAACTACGCCGTTTCCAAGAAGCCCAGACAGAACTCGATTCCCTCGACGATTTTAACAGTCACCATTACCGCTACGAAACTTACCCTAAAATTTACCCTAACCGGTCCGGTTCGATGGTCCCTTTCTCTCTCCGGTGGCTGCATGCGCTGCTCCCTATTAAATTAGGCAATCGTCAAGAAGGTTTAGATCGGTTTTATTTGTTACTTGATTTTGTACGTGAAAAACTGAATCGCAACGGAAACGATGAGTCAGTCAAAGTTTGGAGGAAGAGAGAGGTTTTTGTTGTTAATCATATAATTAATCAGCATTTGAGTAATAAGGAGTTAAGTGTTTGTTTGGATTTGATTAATGCTTTAATCTCTCGCGGGAATTTAGATCCTGCTTTGTTGTCGAAATTAGGGTATGTGCAGATGCAAATTGGGGATTTGGATGGGGCAAATGTGTCATTTGGTAAGGTAGAGAAAATGTCTAGTGAGAGTGAAGAGAATGAGTCTGGGTTAAGGAATTTGGTTAGTAGGAATAAGGCATTGGTGTATTTGGTGGGGAAGGATTATTTGTCGGCGGTGAGGGAATATGATGAGTGTATTGAGAGGGATGGAATGGATGTTGTGGCGATTAATAATAAGGCGATCTGTTTGATGTATTTGAGGGATTTGTCGGATTCGATTAAGGTTTTGGAGAATTCTCTGGAAAGAGTGCCCACCGTAGCATTGAATGAGACGCTTGTTGTTAATCTGTGTAGCATGTATGAGTTGGCTTATGTTAATCATTCGGATACTAAGCGGACACTTAGTAATTGGATTGCTCGAGTTGCTCCAGATGATTTTGATTCTTCTTGTACCCGGGTTTGAGAGGTAGTTTACATGAACTTCTTTACTTGTGTAGTTGTTTTGGGATGATTTGGATGTATGATTTTTACTTGCATTGTTGAGCATGTTCAGTTGGAGATGTTAGCTACTTCAAGAGACTTGCTCTTTTATAATGTAACTTGGATCTAGTACATTCAATTATATTGTTGATTTGAATCTTTTACTTGCTCATTTTGCATTCTCATCTTTGGATGTCATTTTACTGGCCTGTTCAATTTACAAAAATAAAAATAAAAATGTTGACGTGTCTCTACTCTTTAAGCATTTGGATGGTTGATTAAAATTAACGTCAGTAATGTAGTGTTTAGAGGAAAAAAAAACTTGAATTACTTCAAATCTTATCTTCTAATTTGAACTGGTTGTCGTAATTCATCTCATAAAGTTGGTAGATTCTTATTTAAACCAAGTGAAGAAATCATCAAGGCATTCTTTTTAGTTGATTAAGCATCGGAGCCTATGTTTATGCTGTTCATTACAATGTGTTGCAGTTTTGGACCACCTCAGCTTAAATTTCTGTTATAAGGTACGGAGCATAATGTTTTAGCTCTGGTTTTGAGTTTATGTTTGTTGTCTAAATGTGATAAGGAAATTTCAGAGGATTATAGTTGATTAGATGGTTGAAGTTGCAGCTTGTTGTCAACAAAAAGATAAACTTTTATGTGCTTTTGTTTGAATTACCCAGTTAGGTTTGATTCTCTAACATCAATTTCACAGGGGTATTTCTATAATTTTCATATTTTCTGGAAGTTTATAGGTCTCGATATATATTTGCTAGTCTTTCAAACATTAACTTTCTTGTTTAGGGTTTTCCTACTCTAAATATGAAGGTTGTTGTATTTTCTTGTTTAAGATTCTAAATTTTGTTAAATTAGAAGTTCAACTACATAAAGCTTTAGGAGACTGCTGAGTCCATAAATATTGATGCTTGTAATGCTTCATTTCAGGATCAGAGTTCATGAATAAATTATTTAGCAATTATGCTTAAACGTTGTGTGATGCAATCTTGGGTGTGACTCCTATGAACATCTTGTGATCTTAGGATCTTCTTCTTGGAGTAATCCCTAGAAACCTACTGCTATGATGTGGGTAGCTCTTTGCATCCATCCTCTATTAAATTTCAAACCTTTTAATTTCTATTCTTTTGTATCTTAGCCTACCATTAAACTCTTGCAAGTAGGAAATCAAAATTTGTCATGCATCTTGTAGTTTTTAGTTAGTGAACCATGAGAAGAAACAAAAATATATATATGTATATTTTATTTCTAGCATGAAATGCATTCAAGACTTTGCTTTGCATGTGCTGGTTCTGGTTATGCCTCATCATTAACGCCTTTGTATATTTCCAAGCTGCACTTTAGAATTATTTATATGTCAATTTCAAATAAAGCTACTATAAGTATTATTTCTTTTCTCTTCCTTGAGGCAAAGTAGACTTCACCCGGATGAAGAATTTCTTTTGAACAAAACTTGTTTATAATTTAGATTAGTGCATTGAGGATGGTTAAAAGCATGTTAAACGAATTTGTTTTTAGTTGAATGTAGTGCATTAATGTAGCATTTGGTAGATGAGACTAAACAATTAGACAAGACAATTCTAGCTGTTTTGGTGTCTGGTATTCATATGAGTCAAAACAAAATGTAACTTGTCATGTTCCACACTGAGATTTTTGTCCCAACTTCCATATAGGACAACCTTCACCTATGTAATTTTGTTCTGTCCATTTGTTCATCAAAACAAACAAACACACTCTAAAGGTGTGTTTGGTGAGCAAATGTGATTGATAATATGTGTCAAGGTTGTTTAAGGGGAGGTGGGATAGAAATTTGGGTATGGGACGGAACAAATTTTTTTCTTAATGTGTGTTCCAAACACCAATACAAGTAGGGTTACTTTCATATTCAGTCTTGTTCAGTCCCATGCGCCAAACGCTCTTTGGAGGCATCATGTCAAACTAAATCTAACTTGTATAAAAAAAATCTAGACTTATTGTTGGTATTACAAGACATAAATATGGCATAAAAAAATCGAAGTATATGAAGCAAATTTTTGTAAATGTTTTTAGCTAGCAATAATATTTCTTTTTTCTGTAATTTTTTGTCTCGTCTTGGTTCACCTTTACAAACTACAAGTATTTTAACCAACCAATCAACTAGACCCCTAGAACCTTTCCTTCTGATACTTTGCTGACTCTAAACCCCATAAACCAAGAACTAGCACAAGGTTTATTCTTGGAGACAGTTGTATTTTGGCTATTTTTGTTCTTCCTGTTCTTATATATGACATCAAATGCTTGAGTGCAAGTTTTTATATTTTGCAGATTGGACATAAACCCAGCTTGAATTGTCAAATTGTGTAAACTTAGAACTTTGGCTTATGATCTACTTTTGTATGCCTGGCCTTTTACTCCACACAGTGGGAAGCTCAGAGGACAAGCTGTCATAGTGCTTCAAGCTTGCAAGGAATGAAGTTGGAGCCATGCTGGTGAGTCATTTTTAGGCTAGTGTACTTGCTAAGAACAAATAAAAAACTGAGAATGAGGTTTTACACATCCAATGGTTTTGATGCTTTTCTATGTGAGATGCAACACCACTTTAAGATTGTATAATCTTGATCTTCCTCATCCTGATGTATGATTGGCAAAGTAATACACCTGTAAGGAGACAGTGAGATTTGCAGGACCTTAGTGCATAATAAGTCAACAAGAGAGCACCAAAATTATATTTTGGTTGATTCATTGAGGTGTTTGTATTTTCTCTTTAGTTAGTGTCACTTCCCTTTGCATCCTTTACATATTGGAAAAAAGAAAAACAAGTACAACTGTTTGTGATTGTGATTGTGATTGGATATTAACTTGCTTGCAAAGTAAGGAGTATGGTGTGTTTGAAGTTACTTGACTGAGGTGGAGGTGGAGGTGGAAGTGGAAGTTTTGTTGGCAGGGGAACAATCAAAGGCAGTGTATCCCAGATGAGCCCAGAAGAAAATCCAGAAAGCCCCTAACATATTCTGTAATGGAGGTGAGCATCTTTGCTAGAGAGAGGCTGTGGTTGTGTTACCAATATAAACCTCAAATAGTTTACAGTAGCAATTTACGAAGTGTGGCTTCTATACTATAGCTGTTTTGAAGAAGGAAGCAGGGTGTTAAAATTTTGTGAGGATACTCGTTGACTTGATTGCATAATTGTGTGGGTATCGACTTTGGAATTTCTATCTGCATAGAGTGTCTTGGCACGATGCTTATGCTGCAAGATGGGATCGATTCCAAGCACTTCTGTCTAGTTGGTGAGAGAAACAAAAAACAAAGGGCAATTCTCACATAATTTTGTCGATGTAATCTCAAGTTAGAAATAACTTTCTTTTCCTTTTGCTTTAACATCGGAGAAATCTCGATCTGTCGACCTGATAATTTAATCTGTATCAAGTTTTTTTTTATAGAAATTGAGCTTCTCACCAATGAACATTGCCATCATTCTGTAACTAGCAACTAGTAATCACTTCATGAGAACGGCAGCGTACCAAAGATGTATTCATATTCCTCAACAACCATCTCAACTACAAGTAGTACGTTGGTAGGTGGCTCGAGCAGGCCCAAACCTAAATTTCTCAAAGAGTATCGCATGCTCACCACCGGCCCCCTCATCGCTTTTCGTTAGATTTCACAAAACCAGACTCAATCTACTTCAATGCGGAGATTTACCATCACGCCTCTTCTCCACTCGAAATGTATAACTCGACTGTCCACTCAGATTTCTCTTATGTTTTCTTTTTCCCTCGAATTACTCGAATCCTTTCATGTTTCACTGAACTTCTCTACTTTGCCAACCCCCATCGATCAATCACAACCGTAGACCCACTTTTGCGTTGAAGACCCACAAATAAAGAATGGCCCAGATGGTTTACTTGTCTTCCAAATGGGAACCCCACTCATGTCGTGAACAACCCCCTGGTTGTCCATTTCCCACCTTAAAATAAATAAACAACAAAAGGAAGCATGGAGATTTAAAACAGAAGCCAAAGAGAATCAGAATCCAACAACTACCACCGCCAACTAAAACGCCAACCTTCCGTCACCCATGGCTGCTTCAACTTCAAGCATTTCCCGTCTTGGTTTTAGACACCACCAACCTCTCGGAACCAATCCGGGTTCCCACTCTCAACCCTCCGGATCTGTCTCTTTCCTTTCTGGGTCTCACTGTTTCTACTTCAAGTGAGTCAATTCCTCCGTCTCCATTTAATTTTGCAACTAATCATCATTGTATTGATAGTTGTGTGTTACAACTTGGCGAAAATGGGTTTGTTTTGTTTTGCTTTTTAGTTCGTGTTTACTGGAAATGGTTGTTGATATTGACTAATAAAGCCAGCTTCTTTATACAAGGAAATGCGCCCACGTTCATACATGAAATTTAAGAGCTTGCTAATTTTGTTATGTGAAGTTTAGTGTACTAATATTATTTGAAGTTATTTTGGTCTTTCTGTTTTTTGTGCCTTTTGTTGTCGGTAATGTTATATCACAATTATTTTCTGACCGCTTGTAATGTGTATCTTGATAGACCATTGGAGGCTACTAGACAATCACAGTTGTCTAGAGTAAGTGTAGTGGTGAAGGCAGAAAGTAGGTCTGAGGAGATGCAAGTCGATATTTCTTTGAGTCCAAGGGTGACTGCTGTAAAACCTTCAAAGACTGTGGCCATAACTGACCAGGCGACTGCGCTTGCACAAGCTGGAGTCCCTGTTATTCGCCTGGCTGCTGGAGAGCCTGATTTTGATACTCCAGCTGTAATAGCAGAGGTGATTCGTTTTCTTTTTCCTCGTTGGTGCTTGATTCATGTCTGTGATATGGTTTGAAGTGTATTCCGGTTGCTTAAACTGATTGCATTTTTTTTTTTATTGTGGAAAAGTTAGGCTGGTATAAATGCTATTCGTGAAGGTCACACAAGGTACACTCCAAATGCTGGTACACAGGAGCTTCGAGTTGCAATTTGTCAGAAGTTGAAGGGTAAATATATATTTTAAGCAATTTTGTGTTTGTGAGCTATTTAATATGCTTGGTGCATTCCAGGATGGGATTTCTAACATTTTTTTTTTGATTTATGGATTTTGTTATTTGTTTTTGGCAGAGGAGAATGGTATATCTTATAAACCTGACCAAATTTTAGTAAGCAATGGGGCCAAGCAGAGTATATATCAAGCGATACTTGCAGTTTGCTCTCCTGGCGATGAGGTGAAGCTTTTATTTCAAAATAATCAGCATTGTGGTGTTATTCTGCATTTCTGCTACTAACTAACTGGTATTGGAATGCTGCCTTTTTACAATTGAGTGTTGGGCAGTGTGTAGCATTTGCTACCTGTATCTGTAACCCCGGATCAACTTAACACTTGTTGAATATAGATCTATGGTTTTCTAAATTTTGTAAGATTTTTTTTTTTAAAAAAACATCCAGTCAAATCTAAAATGCCTATGCAGTGTAAATTCATAGTAAAAAAAGACGAGAGAGAAGGTGAAGGAAAGAAATAAAGATGAGAGAATCTTGATGTTTGAAATGAAATAGCTTGTATGTGGCTTCAGGATGATTTACCATGTCTTTAATTGTCAGCCTAATAGCCTAATGGCAAGTGTGTGAAAGAAATGGGATAACTGAGCATGTGTTACACTTATTTGTTTACATATTCTGTGAAAATTGCATTTATTTTCATTTAGGCAATCAAGGTCTTGTTCTTAATTGAATACAGTAGGAGCTCATTACCATTGAAGCTGTTTAATTTCTGAAGTTAGCTCATATTATAAAAACTATCTTATCCTCAGGTTATAATTCCAGCACCATTTTGGGTGAGTTATCCAGAAATGGCAAGGCTGGCTGATGCAACCCCGGTGATTATTCCAACATCAATCTCTGAGAATTTTCTCTTGGACCCAAAGCAACTTGAATCAAAACTGAATGAAAAGTCAAGGCTGCTGATTCTTTGCTCTCCATCTAACCCAACAGGATCAGTTTATCCTAAGAAATTGCTTGAAGAGATTGCAAAAATTGTAGCAAAACATCCTAGGCTTCTGGTATGATTAATGAATCCTAATTGCAAGTCCTATGCTTTCCTGATATTTGAATGCTGAACTTCTTTGGTATTTCACTCAGGTCTTGTCTGATGAGATATATGAACACATAATATATGCACCTGCTACTCACACAAGCTTTGCATCTTTGCCCGGCATGTGGGAAAGGACTTTGACAGTGAATGGATTTTCTAAGGTAGCTTAATCTTACATTTGATTATTGGTCCTAAATATCTGCTTTTGTGTTCTTGTCATCAATAATATGATATGCCATGCATAATTTGATGTGGTTGTGATTGTAAATAAAACCTGAAGCAGTTTACCTCATTCAGTTAGGTAACATTTAAAAAGTGGGAAATTTGCAGGCCTTTGCAATGACTGGTTGGAGACTTGGGTACCTTGCCGGCCCTAAGCACTTTGTTGCTGCATGTAATAAGATACAGAGCCAGGTATTCTATGACCCGCTTTGCAGCCTTCAATCTGCAGAAATTTAAATGAATTGAGTCCATCATGCATACTCTGAAGTTTTCGTTTATCCAAAGCGTCACTTGTGATTGTTACAACCAGTTTTCTAGTATTTTATCTATTTGCATGTCATGTTTTGAAGTTAGATCTCAAAATCGCATAGATTTTTTACCATCCAAATACTATGCTGGATCAAATAGGCTTCAATTGTCAATCAAATAGTAGTGATTTTCTGCAAGGGTAGAAGTAGCCAATCTGAACTTATTTCAGATAGTTTGGACACTCAGAGGAAAGAAAGTTTGTTAATATTGGAAGGGGTAAGGTGAAGTTCAGGGTTCCTAAAGAAGCAGATGAATGGCTAATTTAGATGGACAGATTTTGCTGATTATTTTGTGATTAAAGCCTACAAGACACAAAATGAAACTTGCACCTGGTAACCAATCCAAATTGTCAAGCCTGTACTTTTTATTATGCCATTTTATATCTCCCAAAAGCATTTGAGAGAAATCAATACTCCTGTGACCTCTACTCACAATCTGTCTTACAGATTAAGCACTCGTCAAAATGTAATGACCTCACTAATCACAAAAGTGCTTGACATGAGAAAGACTTGTAAGTCAATAACAATCTATAATTCATGCTTTCATAGCCCAGTTTGGCCTGGTAAATGTTGACGCTAAACTGGTGATTGCATGGGGCTGCAGTTGCAACTCTTGATGATTTTTTACTTTTCATTAAGAATTATCTTGTCTTGCCTTGTTGGTTTGCAAAATGCATTGATATGCCTATTCCTGTAATGCTTGTGATCTAAACAATGACTTTGTACAAGCTCCAGTTGATCCGTGTGCTATATTTTCCAGTTTACCTCAGGTGCCAGCAGCATATCGCAAAAGGCAGGAGTTGCAGCATTAGGACTAGGCTATGCTGGTGGGGAAGCAGTGTCCACCATGGTGATAGCATTCAGGGAGCGGAGAGATTTCTTGATTAAAAGCTTTGGAGAAATGGAAGGTGTTGGGTTGTCGGAACCTCTGGTACTGCCTTTCAGTTATTATATACTTAAGACCTCCCATTTTGCTCGTGATTCCATCAGCTTCTAATTCTAATTGGTTTTACATGCAGGGAGCATTTTATCTTTTCATTGATTTCAGCTCGTACTATGGAGCAGAGGTTGAAGGGTTTGGTAAAATTGACGACTCTGACGCCCTTTGCCGTTACCTGCTTGATCAGGCCCAGGTATCCATTGTTAAAGAAGATTATCCTGTTTACCTTTGATTGGCAATGTTTCAGTACTCGTCTCACCAATGTTGTGAAAGCTGAATATTTTTAGATAACACTATGATGCAGTTGAAACTTGAAGCTACAGTTTAAGTAACATGGCATGCAGCTGTTATTGCACTACTTAAGATCTTTATAATTTGATTGTGCTTGCTTATTTACAGGTTGCATTAGTTCCAGGGGTTGCATTTGGAGATGACAGCTGCATACGTATATCCTATGCAGCTTCTCTGACCACCCTACAGGCAGCTGTAGAGAGAATTAAGAAAGCGCTTCTCCCACTCAAGTCTGCCGTCCCTGTGTAATGTAGATGAATTGCAATTGTTGTACTCTTTTAGAGATTAAAAAAATGGGCACTTCATTATTGATTGTTACAAATAAAATGCCATTGTCATTGAGGGTCATTTGTTTGCTATGATCATTGGTTTTGCACTAGCCTTGTTGAGGGAAGATGTGGAAGAATTCCAATGTCTCTGTACAGTATTTGCTTTCCACCATAAAATTGTTGCATCTGTATCTGGATGACATTTGTTTCGTATTTATTCAGTGAGATTGTTTCTCAATTGTGGCAAGCTCTCTTTCATTAAGTTAGTAGGAAATAGCAAGACATGTCATACATGCATACAGGAATATGCTCAACAAACAAAGAGACTATAACACTAGAAAAGCTTGGATTGAGGCTCAAAGGAAGCCTTCTTGTTGGGCTGGTCCAATATTTGACAGGGAGGAATAAAGGTGCAACTTGGCTGGCATCATTAATATGTAGAGGTATAGCTTGCTGTCTTTATTGAGGCAAAAGAGAACGAGGACTATAAAATCTATGTTATTCACATGACTGGCATCCTCTAGTTGTCTTCCTTCTTTTGGTTAGAAAAGATTCATGGCGTTAGGGAACGGGGAATCAATTCTTTTCTTGGCAGGAAACTTTGCTTCAAATGTTTCCACACGTTCAATTTGCATGGCCTTGTGGGTGAAAAAGGTGCACAACTTTTTACACAGGTCTCGTATAAAGGTTTCGGAGAAGGCGATTCTTGTCCTTCCTTACAACAAGATGTACCTGTCCAAAGGGAAATGATTTCCTCAAAACACCATCAAGAAACAAAGACGACTCCATGGAAAGCCTAATTAAGCTCCTGACGTGAACTACAAGACAATCAATCTCACATGTGAAGAATTCTCTCCTTCATCCTGGACCTTTTGGGCTCTCTCTTATTATTACCCCACTATTTATAACCATTGAAGACAATCGGAATTAACCAAAAACAGATATACCAATACAAATAAACAAGAAATGGAGGCCTCCAGTCCTGTAAGCACACCAGAGATTGTGTTCTTCGACTTAGAAACAACGGTGCCCAATAAAGCTGGACAACGGTTCTGGGTACTGGAGTTTGGTGCAATAATAGTTTGTCCACGGAAACTTGTTGAGCTAGATAGTTATAGCACACTCATAAGACCTGAGGACTTGTCTGCTGTTGCATTGAAGTCTGGTCGATGTGATGGGATAACTCGTGAAGCTGTTGCAAATGCACCTGCATTCGAGGAAGTTGCTGACAAAATATTTACCATTTTGAACGGTAGAATATGGGCTGGACATAACATCCAAAGATTTGACTGTGTCCGAATTAAGGAGGCATTTGCAGAGATTGGTCGGCCTGCACCAATGCCTGTTGGAATGTTTGATTCTTTAGGAGTTCTGACGGAAAAATTTGGCAGAAGAGCTGGTAACATGAAGGTATGCATCAAATTTGAGCCATTTTCTATTTATATCAAGCATTCGTAGTAAATTTTGAGCAATCATGTGATCTGCACTTGCAAGTGCAGCTTCGTGATGTGTTCACAAAATTTCATGAAGATGTTGATATCCTGATTTGTTTGTTTTACGTTTAGATGGCAACTTTGGCTACTTATTTTGGGCTCGGCCAGCAAAAACACAGGTATGAATAAGTCTTGTCTAAACTAGGTGTACGTGTGTGTCCTTTGACATTTTTTTTGGACCAATATTATTAAGAAACTAGTAATCATGGTTTTACAACTGCATTAAACAGGAGTCTTGAAGATGTGCGTATGAACCTGGAGGTCTTGAAGCATTGCGCAGCAGTTTTATTCGTGGTAACCTTGAAAATCTTCATCATCCCTATATATCCAATTAATCTTACGACACACTCCTTAAGTATTTATAAAATTATATACACATCATAGTTAACATTTTGGAGTTCTAAATGGATTTAGGAATCAAGCCTTCCAAGTGTAATGAATGGCAAATGGCACAACCCTTCGACAATGGTAACTCGAAGCAGAAGTAATGGAAAACTTGTGTGTAGGGAAGAAAATTGCCGAAAATCTCCTCCAACTACTCTTGGATACCAAAGAGCAGTTCCCTATACAAGGGGAAGGTTGGGAGAGGTTTGATCTGTTCATTGCTTTTAATGTTCAATATTGTCCAACCTGTAATACTATGAACTGATAATGAAAATGAATTGCATGAAAAGCAGATGACAGAAGGAGTGAGAAAATTGCTGTGCAAAGCCCAGGAGACAAAATCTCTTAACAACATACTCAAGCATTCACTTTCTTTGTTCAGATGAGCGAAGAAACAAGGGTTTTACTGCTCATTTTGCATCACTTTCTCTGTTTTGGTAAAGATGGATGCATCAAGAGAAACGTACAAGAAAGTTCACATTGGATAGCAGAGAACGGCTGCCTTACCAATAACGTGGGATATCATCACAAATGGGAACAACTTACTAAGCCATGCTGAAGAAGGTTGTTAACATATATTTGGTTAATCTAATTTTCCACAGACAGCTTGAAATTGGGGACTTGTAAATGTCAAGTGGCTAATGGCTTTAAGGTTCAGCTTGGAAGAGCATAAATCTAATCTTTGTAACTAAGATTATCTGTCCTTCCTTCAATTAATTGATTTATTTATTGCTCAATGATCCACCAGTTTATTTCTCAAGCAACTCAACTTGTGTCTAATATAAAAATATAGTTATTTCTCATCAAAATCCTACTGGTGATAGAAGTTCTTCGCCACACTTCTCATAAGGATATACTAATCTTCGACGTTGGAATCCATCCCTAAAATGTAATCTGTTGCTTTTCTTCCAAGTACCAATGAAGTTTTTCGTTACACTTCTCATAAGGATAAAAAATTCGATAGTAATCAGTCGGCAGATTCTATAATTTTGGCTGCATTTCTTTAAGATGCCGGGAAATTCTTAGCAATGAATAGGAACTCAGCGCCAGCACCTTCGGCAATTTATTGGAGATTGTAAATTAAGTTCATCTCTCGGATTGCTCCAGATTTTGGCTTCATTAGAATTAACACTGAAGGAAATTTATTGGAAAGTCCTGAAGGAGTTTTCACAAGAAGCTATTCAATTTTTTTTAGATTCTCGAGGTTTGTTCCACCCTTGCTATGCTATCATGCTCTTACATGCATAGATTCAGTGCTCTCAAATCTTGTTTTCAAATTCTTTTTCTTTGTGATAGATTTGTGAAATGTTGAGTCACAATTATTTTTTTTTAAATTTCAACTTCCTTTTATTTTTTATTTCAATTTCATACCAATTTTTTTGGTTTCCTTTTATATTAACATAAGCTAATTCGGAAGGGAAAAATACTGTTTACTATGAGAGAGATCACCATTCCCAGCACGGTCCAATCTAAATACTCATTTATTTATTTAATCCTAATACATTTTCCCATTCTCCTTCTCTAACTCCCTCACCTATTTTTTTCTCTACATCCCTCACTCAAATACATTTTCACTTCTTCTATCTCTCTCAGTCGAAACCCAATCCCTTCAGGTTGAATTTGGGACATATTCATGAACAGAGATGAAGCTACCTTCTTACTCTTATAGGGAATAGGGTCTTTAAAACTTCTTGAAAAAATTTCAATTAAATCCCATAATCAAGTAAAAAATTATGGCTATTTTTATCAAGAAAGCTGTTTGACACGTTCAAATTTCTTGTTAATATAATGGAATTGACAACATTGATTAGTACGACCTCTGCGTTTCTTGTTAATGGCTACCCCGCTAACCTCTCTCCCCAATAAACACCAACACTTTCCATAAATGATCAAGGCGCCTAACCCTCCCTTCATAACAACACCTCCACAATTGTTCTTCATAATTACTCTATATGGTGTTTGCCACAACATGCTTACATGATATAAGCTCATTTGATCCAGATGTATAAATAACTAAGTTGCTAGGTAAACACATAAGGCAACTCAGGACCACAAAAAAAACATCATAACAACACATAATATTCACTCTTTTAAGCTCTGTTCTCTTTAGTATATATAGTTTGTTTCCCTCCTGCAATCTATTCATTTAAGCATTTAAGAATCTACTACCCTGACAAGAGATTTGTTTTTGCAAGAAAGCATGCATGGAATAGCCCGTTCAAACACTTGACCCCAAGAAATAATGGTGGAAATTCCAAATCTAATTTGAAGTTTTCCGAGTTCATCGCAATAAATCTAGACAATAATGAGGCAAAATGGCAACTTTTTTGGGGAGTTGAAAACTAGAATTAAAAGAATTCATTGAAAGGGCAACTGAGTGGGATTGATCAGAAAAAGTAGACGTCGACATTGATAACAAGAGAAAGGCAATATTGCTTTTCAATCTTTAGAAGAGTATAATTACTGGTAAATAGCATCCACCAATCACCACTTAACTCTTGAGATATAATATATGTGGATACTTCTTGGAAGAAGCAAATTAAGGTGTGTTTATTCAAATTAAACAGACATAACTATTGCTTTTAACTTCTGTAAATTAAAAGAGAGAGAGAGGGGCAGGCTAGAGAGTTACTTTAGCTTTATAAATTTATAAATCATGAAAGAAATGGAGGACAAATTCCGTTTCAATATGAAGCGATATTGATAAACAAGCGAAGAGTACTGTCATAGACAGAACAAATAATCTTGCAAAAATATACTTCGTAGTTTTTATAATTGATATATATTGTCATGCAAAGAACAAATATTACGAAAATCTTTGCAGATAATTATTCGTTGATTCACAGTTGCATTCTCATGCCATATTGATTCGTTAAAATGATATCATGTAGATACGATGCGATAGTAAAATCACTACTTGGCCCAAATTAATCAAATAAAGGCTGTAATGGTGAAATGGAAAACTTGAGGCACTATAAGAGTAAAAAAAAAGATCCTGACTGCCGGAGGAATCGTATGTATGATCCATGGGGCCATTTCGATCCAGACTCAGGGTTTGAAATTAGTCTTAGAAACCTATAATTCATTTCGCATAACAAAAGGGTAGGGTTTAAATCATAGTCTAATGCATAAAATCACAACTTAATGCCAGCAGAAGCACAAATTGCTGCTTTCCTTTCCCTCTTGGACCTGCAAGTACTCCTAGGATTGGAGGAGAGGAAAGCATCGCTTTGTTATATATCCCAGTAAGAGGAACTAGATCACACAAGATAGACGAAAGCTAGCAGAATTAGAAAAGTACACGTGCTTAAACAGCAGCCATTTTGGCGCCCAGACACGCATCCACAGCTTCTCCAACTGTCAAGAAGACCCTTCCTCCCATTTTCGTCACAAAGTTGGCTAGCCTTAGCTTGTGAATCACTTGCCACTTAGGGTTTGTTATGGCTAGCTGAGAGAAAAAACCAAAACAGGGTCCACGATTAGAAATTTGAACAACGAATTTGCATCACGAAAAATACATACTAGGAGTGCGAATTCGCATCAATCATTGTATGACCTCCATTCCACCCGAGGCCAGATTGTTTTGCAATTCCAACAGGGAAGCTATTCCCGACATATCAATGTTCATTAAATCTGCAACACAGAAAAAGATGAAACAAATAACTATGTGAGATATATATATATATATATGTAGAAAGAAAGAAAGAAAGAAAGAAAATACTAGCTAGCATAGTTATAAGAACTAATGTTAGGTATGATCATGGGTTAGATGGATTGACTTGCGAGTTGAAAAATCAACTAGATTTTCTTTTCTTTGTTTTTTAAGAAAACTTAGATATAATGTTGTTTTGGTAAAAAAAAAACTTGTTCAAAATAAAACCTGTTCCAGGCTGAATTCCAGGTCACCGGGTTTTATAACTATGCTAACTAGGATGAACACATCATTGATTTATCCTGTAGTCACTTACTGGACATGTCAAGAATCACAACTTGAACAGTCCTTTTCCCTTGACTGTCGTTCTCTTCCTCTTCCGTTGCCCATTTCATGATCCTTCAACAGATTAGTAGATGAACAGGAATCAATCTTAAGTCCGTCCTTGTACAATATATATAAAAATTATAGGGAGGAGTGGTCTTTACTTTTCTTTGACAAAGTTGGCATTTGCAAAACAGAGCAAACCAGACTTAACACGGATTATGAGAGCCTTGGAATTCTTAACAGCCATAGGATATTGATTGACATCACAAAAAATGTCAGTTCCAGGGAGTCTTCCAAGTTCTTCTGTGCCTGGTCTGATTGAGAATATAATGATCTTCACAAAAGATATTATCACCTGAAACGCATCAGTTCAAATTAACAAGCGAAGCTTTTCTGCTACCCTCTTCATCTGCGCACTCAAAAAAGATTCTGAGACAAGAAATGTTTAAGTGGTCTAGATCAATGTATTGCTAAATATTCATTTCGTCAGACATACAAACTATATTCGGCTACTGTTTTTGCCACACTCACTGGCATCATGTATGACATTACGAAGCGTTGTAGGGTATATATCTTTAATTATAATGGCAACGAGTGAATCAACTTTTCAATTTTTTTTGTGTAGGGATCATTTGGTTCTTTTCACAAAATTCTCTTCTTATGAGTTGCATCAAATCCACTTCTCTTTTAGGTGAACCACGATCTTGTACGAGGAGCCACAAAAAAAATTACAACCAAAAGCTACATAGTTGAGAGATAGGTCTAATTCTACAACTTGCAGCGAATAGAACCAAAAGCTTTTAGCCGAATCTCTTAGCAGTCGACATAGCGGGTTAATTAATGTTTATTTTTTTTAAAAAAAAAAAATCAAAGGTTTTTTAACCGGGTTTAATAACCGGATGGTGAGTTAATTTGATTTTTTTAACTGGGTCACAGTGACGTCACACCTATTAAATTCCTCCTATTTTTTGTGAATTTTGGACCGAGCCAGGTCTCTATCGGCTCAAAGGGCCGACCCGAGTTTAACAACCAGTATCTTCATTCTATTAATGCATGCGAAGTTAACAGCAGAAGCAAACGTTACCGCAGCTAGAAGACCGATCTCCACCGATGCAAATAATACCCCAAAGAAGGCCCCAATACAAACAAGAAAATCTAGCTTATCAACCTTCCATATATAGTATGCTTCATGAGGGTCAACGAGCCCAGGTAAAGCAGAAAGAATGATTGCAGAAAGGACTGCGATGGGAGTAAAGTACAAAAGCCTTGTGAACAATTCCAGAGATATGATCACAGTAATGGCCATCACAATATTTGACATTGCAGTTTCACATCCAGCACTGAAATTTACAGCACTGCGCGAGAATGAACCTACATACATGGTTTTAATTGTTAATACATGTAAGAAAATATCCAAATCTAGATTAATGTCAGAAACGGCATAAAGTATCAGAAGAACCTAACCAGTTGCTACATAGCAAGAAGTGAAAGACCCCAGAATGTTCATAAATCCAAAGGCCACCATTTCTTGGTTTCCATTGATGTGGTATCCTTTTATGGATGCAAAAGATCGGCCTACTGCAGTTGCTTCCTGCATTCGACATAACAACAGAATATATAGATTGAAAGTGAGTGATGTTGATTTAGTGCACTTCTCGTGGAGAATGGACTTGAACTATTTGATACCCACAGTGATCGCAATGACAGCGACTATAAGTCCAGTTTTAGCAACTTCTCCGATGTGTGGGTTATTGAACTGCAACTCATGGATTGAGCCTGGGTTTAAGCCCTTTTTAATGTGTTTTATAATCATTACCCCATGTTTATCAGCTCTGGTCAGATAAACTAGAAGAGTTGAGAGAACAACAGAAATCAAAGGAGCAGTTGCAGGCAGCCAGAAGAGTTTCCTATTCCTTTTACCCTGCAAGAATCAGCAAGTCTTTCATTCTGTAATGACTAAATAACGGCAACAAGATATATTACTAATCAGCTATCACTAAAAAAATCAGTTTCCAATGACCAAATCATTGGTCGCCGAACACCCTGTTTTTGGTCACCAAAGGCTCTGACCACATTATTTCCAAATGACCATTTTTGTCACCTATTTGTGGTCTCTAGAACATTTGGCGACCAAAACTATGAATTCCGTCACCAGTGATGTGGAGTCTATAGCATCGAAGTTAGTCATCTAAAACTCGTTGAACAATCTCTTGTGAGTGTAAAGATTGATCTTCGGAAACGAAATTCATCAATATAGGGCGCCCTATACGGATAAAATAATTTATTCTAACGAAATTGGCTGACTCTAAGCTTGCCAATAGTGACCAAATTGGTCTCCAGTGGTGGCTTTGGCAGCTAATTTGATTCCCATACCTGATATTGAAACAAAAAAGAAGCAAGCTTTCATGAACAAATTGAAGTTATTGCGAATAGGACTTACCACAAATCTGGTTAATTTAATAAAACTTAAGAATGAGCATCCGAGTATAAAATTATGCGGATTCCACTGTGATCAAAATAGAAAAACGGAAGGATAAATTGGCATTTCTATGGAAATATATACAAGTATGAGCATTTAATAGGCTTTGAGCGAGGAAAATATTTAGGGAAAATAACATACGTACATACTGATGAACTGATCTCCAAATAGCTTGCATTACAGAGATAACATCAGTCTTATTTGTGAAATGAGCAATCCCAAGTAGTCCTTTCATTTGTTGAAGACCGATGACAATGGCTGCCCCTGACACAAACCCAACAATTGCAGCATGGGAGAGAAAATCCACAAGGAAACCCAGCCTGCATATTCCGAAAAGGAAAATTATGGCGCTTAAGTATTAACATCAACCAGCAAAACTACAATTGTTAACGAACCACCTAAATAGTCCAAATGCAGCTTGAAAAATTCCTGCAAAAAAGGTTGTGGTAAGAACAAGATTTCTGTAGGCAATTGGATTAGCCTCAGGATCTTCTAGTTTCGGAACCATCGAAGACATAAGCAGTGAAACCACAGCCACTGGTCCAATTGCTATGTCCCTTGAAGTTCCCATTACAGCATAAATGAGAGGTGGAATAACACTTGTATCTGAAAAGAGAAACGAATTCATACGTGCATACATATATATATAGTCCGTTTATATCAAAGATTGCTAGCTACCCAAGAAGTTCAGTAATGAAACTTACAGAGGCCATATTGGGGATCAAGCTTCGCTAGAGTTGCATATCCAATACTCTGCATGAAATTTACATGATCGTGAGACTTAGTAAAGGGATCGGTTACTAGAGCTAGAAATGTTGACTGTTTCAGCTACTATCGTAAACTTCCATGCTTGCTTGTGCTTTACCTGAGGAATGCAGAGACTAGCGAGAGTTAGACCCGCCAAAAGATCGTTCCTGAGTTTTGTTGCGTTGTAGTGCCGGCACCAACTAAAGATAGGAAACATTGCCTGCAGGACTGAAATTACTGTCTTGGAAAGGCCATCCTTGTCCTTGAGATATGGAAATCTCTTGCCACGAGGCAAGACAGTTTCCCTGGCGGAATCCATGAGCTCTCGCCACAGGCTAGGTGGCTCAGGAGCATTGAGCACCCACTGAGACATTTCAGCCTGCCTATTTTTCTCAAGGTCAAGGATTTCTTGACCATCTGTTTCAATGGCCGAAGAAGCCATAGCTGATTGAAGTGTTCAGGGGAAATAGAAGAGTCTCTTTCTCTGTCTCCGATATGTCTCTCAACCTATGGAGAAGACAACATTCGGACAAAAGAATGGTTCACTCAGCACCATGCTTAGAGAATGGTCAGATGCTAAAGTGCATATTTCACCTTTACAAAAAGACTATCACAGACCTATATATGATTTGATTTTCGAATTTAGATTGCCAAACAAGTGGTGAGATGCAAATTCCCACCTAGTTATTACAATTTACAAATAAGGAACTAATCACATGTTCAATAAACTAAACACTCTTCGGTTTTTCCAAAAACACTGGTAGTGTTTTTCTCTTCTTTTCTTTTTTAGATAGGACAAAACGCCATAGTTTTACATATTACGTCAGCGTCCAACTAGAGCCCATTATGATTTAGTTGAATATAAATGAGAATATGAACTTATGCGCAGCTTGCAATTCCAAATTGACTGCGCGCGATTTCAAATCCATTTCATCACTAAATTATGGAAACTTTAGCTTCTGTTTTGTTTTTAATTTGATCGGTGTTTATATAAATGATTTTTATTTTTTATTTTTCAAATTAAGAACCATATTGATTCAAAATATTAAGTATTGGAAAATACTTTAATGATAATTATATATTATTTTCCAACCTGAGTTTTTTAAATTTGAAACTTATTGTTATACACTAAAATTAAGTAAAGAATTATGAAGTCTGGAACATAAAAAAAAAGAGGTCAAACTGGATTGCAGAATAACCTTGCATAAATGATATGTCAACTTAAACACGTAATAACAGACTAAAAAAATGGGTTCGAGTAGTTTTGGGCAAATAATAATGACGTGAGATGTGAAGGACACCACCACGCTTAAACAGTGTGTGTGTGTGGTGTCCTCAAGTGTTGGCATGCTACCTTTCCTGGTGGGGATGGATGCTTCTCAGCGAGCCCTTACTGGTGGTGCAGTTTGTGCATGGATTGGTGTCGCGTGGAGGTTTTTTTCCTTTTTTTTTTTTTTTTCCTCATCTCCTCAATTTTCACATAAATTCTCTTCAACAATACCAGTTTTCTAATATTTTTTTAAAAAATTTAATCTCTATTTTTTTAATTATTATTTGTTTTGCTTTAAATTTTTTTAATTATTTTTTTTTAATTTCATCTCTCAGCATTAAATTGATTGTTAATTAAACTTCGTGATTCTTTTCTGATTTGTCTTCTAAAAAATAATCATAGACTCATAACTTGAGTCACGAGTTTACAAGGTTAGCCCGAGTTGCTTTGAGTATTTTTTTAGATCCTTGTTTTTTTTTAAAAAAATTATTTTTATCCTTCAACATTAAATTTGTTGGGGATTGAGTTTTATGATTTTTTCTCTTTCCTTTTTATAAGGATATCTCTATCTCATATTCTAGGTCGTGAGTTTTGCAGATTATCCGAGTTGACTCAACATCTTATTTTTTTAAATTGATTTTTTTTTAATATTGTATTTGAGCCTTATGTTGCTTTGAGAATTAAGTTTCATACATTTTTGTAATCGATTTCTATGGAATTATCCTAGTCTCATAAGCCGGGACACGAGTTTGGTAAGCTAACTCAGATTAACTCGAGTCTTCTTTTTATTTTTTTAATTATTTTTTTGTCATTCTACATTGAATTGACTGGAAATTAAGCTTTGAATTATCTTCGATTTGCCTTCTATGAGAATATTCATTTCTCATGACCTGAACCGCGTGTTTGGTGGTTTAACTAAGACTAGCTCGAGTCAATCCAACGTATCATTGTCTAATATTTTAAAAAAATATTATCTAATATGCATTGAATGTTTATGTTCATGATTTTTTTTATTAGAGAATATATTAGTAATATTTTTATATTTTTTATGTTTTAAAAAATTTAATACAACCAGGTTGTAGCGCGGCGGGCCAAACTCTAGTAGTGACTAGCTATAACTAAAACATGAAATATTTAAATATTATAGCTAAATTTAATGACTAAAATTTAAGCGTTTCCTGAATGTAATTAGAGGGTGTTTGTTTTAGAGGTGGAGGTTGGGGTTTGGGTGTAGGACCTACTAAAAAGCTACAAAAAGCAAAAAATATTAACTTTTGTGGTTGAATTTTATGCATAATTGAGTTGTACCCAACCACAATCTCAACACAAAAGCTAAACCAAAACGCATTTACCACAGCACCTGAGTTTCATATAATGGGCTATTATGCATAAAGAAAAAAAGACCAATCTTTGTTTGAACATCAACCAAATACGTTGGAGTGTTCTACGGCTCATTAAAGCATTCCCAGCATTTGAATCTCCCACAGGGGCTTCATTCATATATTTTCATGGTGTTACAAATACAGTACATGTTTTTTTTTCCCAATAGATTTGCAATGTTTTACATATGAATAGCAACGTTTTTCAGGTGGATTACAATGTTATTCGATCCTTATTTCTAAGCAAAAAGCCAATACCTTGGTTCACATACTAAAACTTATGTCTTAAAAACTACAATACGGCAACTTATCTGAGAGATGCATCTAATTGTTAAAGAAATAAGTTCTAGTTTCCCCATTTTCAATATTGAAATGCTTCTCTTCTGTTGACAGCAGAAATGTTTAGTGCAGTGGTGGCTAATTAATGGCATCCTGGGTCCTTGTGCGCATGTAAGGTCCATTGCTCTGTGTGGGCTACATAGTTAGATCTCTTCAGGGACTGGAGTCCTTTTCCTCAGGGAGCCCACATGCAGAGCCTGCTAGACAGGAGATACCAAGCCATGTAATTATGATATAAGCAACCTCACCACGGCCATTGTTTAATTACTTGCAGGGTTGAAGAATCCAAGACGCCTTCTACGTTCACAGTGAGAAGAAATCAGGTGGGTTTTATTTTCACTTTCTATTTTTGAGAGAATGATTGGACTGAAGTATGAATTCCGATTGAATATATCGTAATTGTGTTATAAACAAAGCATAATTGGTTGCAATTCAAATCTGAATCGACACTAAATTATTTGGATAAATGAATTTTAAAAATAAAAATTATATTTCCTAAATCCTTGCATGAAACTAATGAGTTTTAGCTGGGAGCTACTGTTTTTCTTCCTCTGATGCCCCAGAATTCTATACCATATATTGCATGCCTATCAATGAATAGATAAAGTTCTGCAAAAGAAGAAAACATGTATATGAGAGAAATCAGAGAAAGAGAGGGATGATCTTTAATTAATATCAAGCACATAAATTAATACACACAGAATTCTTTTCTTTTCTTTTCTTTGCATTCAAGAGGAGACTTAGGTATATTAGTTTCCAAATCATCCCCATATTTGTAGAGTAAGCCGATCGTTACTAGTGAAAACGAAAAAAAGACGCACCAATATAAGCTTGCTTACATGAAGGGATCATATATATATTGCATCTCCTTAAAGTAAATCTATAAAAATGGAGATGGAAATCAATATATACAACACCAGAAAGAGAAATATCAAGAAGAGAATAAATGCTTGCACTTCGAGGGAGTTGTGGTGGAAGCGGGTGGTGCTTCTACATGAGTACTACTTGACCTCTCTTGTTGCTTCTTCCACCTCTCAATTTCCTTCGACAGCAAGCCCTTGCATTCCTCTTCTCTGTCATCGCGATCACTTTCCTTCGTGACTCGAACAAGCTTTCCATTCTTAAAATTGTAACCTATGTTAAAACACATCTTAATTCTTGATTAATCTTGATCTCTCGATTTTCGATAAAGAATCAAAGGAGAAACAATGGGAGCTTTATCCTGACTGTTTCCTTAAGGCTCTCTCCCCTTTTCCTTCCGAGAGGGTTTTGGGTTTGTCGCTAGGAAGTGACGTACGGCGAATACAAGAAAATGATGATCACTTTAAGAATAAGTTAAGTCACAAGCAAACGAGTGATGGGATAAGCTAATTCGAGCCTAAATATCAGAATCATCACTATATATATCTGTGTGTGTGTGTGTGTGTGTGTGTGTGTGTGTGAAACGTTGCTTCAATAAATTTTATCCTGCCCAACAAACTTCCACGCGCTTCTCTCCATCTTTGCCTGCTTTTTAAGGCAGCAGTTCTTACGTTAATATCAGATATTTATGTGCCTCTGCTTAACAGTTAAACTTTAATTTCTGTATAATGATCTTTCAATATGATGATGCAGCCAGCCAGCCACCATATATATATATATATATATATATATATATATATATAATGAAGTAATAAGTGTTCAATAATAGTAATATGTAATAACAGCAAATTTAAATGAAGGGATTAATCATTGTTCTATTTATTTTCCCCACAATTAGATTCAACTTAAAATTGGTTCCATATTGCGAAAAGCTAATCGTTTTTAACATATGGTGGCATGTTAGGGACTAATTAATTAATTATATAGCGATAAATGATTTATTTTAAACAGTTTTTTTATATTAAATTTCTATATAAATTGATCGTATATTAATCTATAAATAATTGAATTAAACATAGATACTATAAACTTTAAATTAATAGTAACTGTTTATTCAAAATTAATATGTAAGGTTTGTTATTTTGTCTATTCGGAAGCTTAATTTTTTTTTCAAGTGAGATAAATCTCTAATAATTTGGCCATCATAAATTTCTTTTATTTTCCTCTCACTTAACAAAAAAATAAATTAAGTTTGTGTACATACTATTATTCCCACTAACTTATAAAATACTGATTGGCTGTGATGACAACCTTAAATAGGAGCCAAATCAGGCTGCCGGTTTTTTTTTTGGTGCCTGCACCTGTTAATTAATTTCAATGCTTAAAATAAAAACTGCTTTAGCAGAATTGTAAATTGCATTTGCTTATTAAAAAAAAGTTCTAGTAGGTGTTAGTATAATATAGTGGTTGCTTTTTAAAATATTTTTTACTTGAAAATTCATTAAAATAATATTTTTTATTTTTTAAAAATTATTTTTAATATTAATATATCTAAATAATTAAAAAAAATATGTGAGTTATATTTTTCAGAGAAAGAAAACAAGAGAGCATTGGTAAAATATACGAGTCCGATATATTGATCAGGGCATGTAACTCAAGCCGGGCCCAATAAACGACCCATTTAAGAATAGCCTATCAAGCAATAAAAGACTGAGGAATGAGTTTTCTACAATGATATCAAAATGGCCCGTATCGTCAACTGTAGATTTAGGCATGAGGAGGCATAGCATCAGAATAAGCTCTCTCTCGTAAAGTTAACATCTCTCCTGAAGAGACCACCTAATTACACAGCAAAAATCAAATGGTTGTGAGAATTGTGTAAGTATAGATAAAGGATGCAATTAAATTAAAAAAAAATGATCGGAATTGTTTCACTTACAAAAATTACGAATTCTATGGTATTTATAACTACTTGAACCAAAACGAAATTCCATTGTTTAATAATTTTTCAATATTAATTAGCTAATAGAGACGAGAGCTTTTTATGAGTTCCGATGGCTCTCACTGGCTGAAGTATGTTGATCTCTAATTGCCTCATTAATTATCAAGAGAAGAATATTTGACCTTCAAGTTAATTTTGAGGAGGCCGGCTTAGATGGATTGAAATCATCTTCAAGATGAAATTATGCCAAAATAATATGTGTGGAATCAGTAATTGAAACAAGAAGAATTTTAGGTGGCTACATTAATAATATTAAAAATTAAATCAAAATTTTGAAGCGGACTTTGGATTTTTCAAAGTTTTGAAGGCTACAAATTCAATAGCAAAAATATCAAGTATTCAAATTCCTGACTGCTATATTAAAAAAACTTTTGATATCATATATGTTAAAGCATCATTTAACTAAATAAATAGAAGCACTATTATATAGACGAATTAATTAAATATACAAAATTATCATGCAATATAATTGATGTGATAATTATATATACTCTTTATGCTTAATAACAATATTTAATATCTAAATGATCCACAATTCACTAGTTGCAAAAATATATGTTTTTGTGAAGTGTTAATAAAGTTTCTAAACCTGTTTTGTTTTTCTTTTACATAGAACATGCATGCTCGAACCTAAGACTTTTTCAGACAGGGGGGGGATTAAGGATGTTACTTACCTTTTATGGATGGACATATAGCTTATTACATTATATGCATAGTGATTTCATAAATCAATACACTTACTATGTGGTAATATTTCCCATAAATCAATCCACTTGATTAATAAGTTGTGATAATTCTTAAAGATATTGATTTTCCAATCCGAGATGAGTGAAGGAGGTATAGAAACCCCCTTTTTTGGATAACAAGCAGCTGTAAATATTGAAAAGCTGAATAGAGTTTGGAAAAAGAATTGAAATAGACTTAGCTTATGATTTGGGTTCGGCATCAGAGAAAATTCTTATACAGGTTCTTGTTACAGAACAATCAACAACTTACAATAAGAATACTAAAATAATTAGCAGTAATCAAATTATCTAACTTTGCATGTATTTATTGTTCCTCCTCTCCATTCGGGCATATGATCGTTGCTGCAATCCATGCAGTTGCCTTTCCCACACTTCCCTTGGAAACCTGTTCTTCCTATCCTCCAACGGCAGCCCTTCAAACGCAAATCCTCCAGAATTAACCAAGCCCAACTCGTAATCATGCATTCGACGAGAAACCGGGTCAGACAATGTCTCATAAGCCTTTTGAAGCTCAACAAACCTCTTTGTGGACTCTTCTCTTGCTGATGGAGTACATACATCTGGGTGGTATTGTAGAGCCATGCTTCTATAAGCTTTCTTGATCTCATCAAACCCTGCATTATGTGATCCAAGAGAAAGAACTTCATAAAAGTTTATCTTTTTCCGAAATGCTACTTCATTCTTGCACAAGTTTGTCTTGTGCTTATAGGATTTTTGCCTTGACCTTGTTTTCTGAACCATATCAATAGGAAACTTACTTGCTGTATTGAGATTTACTTGCAAGAACATCTCCATATATGAATACTGGAGGCTGAGAGAGAAAGAATTAAAGATCAGAGAAAGAGTGTAAACTATGAGTGGAAGAAATAAAGTCCTTATGTATATGCTAGTTTGCATCTATGCATACTAATCAAATATATTTATATCTGTTCGAAACTAGGTAATATTTCCACGTTTTGAAATATAGTAGAAAGCCGTTGAATATAATCTTGGCATGGAGTCATTGTTCTTATTACTGGACCTGCCTACCTTCTCTCTCTCTATATATATAATCATATTTTTTTGTCTTTACTTTTCTGAAGAAAAAAAAATTGAATGATCTTAATTAACTATGTACGTGCGTTTAATTATTTGTCCTGTAAAGCTAGCAGATTCCTTGGACGAATAATTCAACACGACCATTAACAACAATAAATAACAAGAACGATCGACAATATTTTGCATGAATATTATAAATGTTAATGACAGTGAAGATCCCAAGTTATACGTGGGTTCATTAATCTTTTTTTTAAAAAAAAAAAACAAAAAAACATAGACGCAAAGCAAGAGGCAAAGTTAATTTCTATGCTTTTCTGCAAGTGGTCAAAGTAACAACTGGGTTCTTCCAGTCTCCAGTAATTACGAACCATATATAAGAAAAATATATATGAAGCCGAAAAAACTGAAACCTGTGGCTGTGTATGTATCAGTATATGTAATTACTTGTTCAGAATCAGAAACCCGTACAACTAGATGTGCAATATCCCTAGCTCTTGGCTAACTTCAGAAAACTAAAGATAAATTTAGAGGTTATTAGCACGTTACTGCTTACAATGATCCAGGGCCTCTTGCACAAAAGAAAAAAGGAAAGGGAAGGAAGAAAAAAAAAAACAGACAGGCGCCATTGAATAATTAATTTAATATATATCATATGCTGGACCAGGTTAAAGTGTTATATTCTTTGTCTTTTTTTTGTTTCATTATCGTTGCTACATGCATATAAAAAGAGAGAAAGAGAACAAAATACCTTAAAATCTAAAGTATTTGCAAGTTGCTTGAAGAGTTGAAGTGGTTTTTGTTTGTCACTTTGCTTAATAGCAGCCGATTTCGTATTCATTTGAATTTCTTACCGCGTATTGGGTGGATTACAACTAATTTCTCTTCTCTGCCGGCCAAGTTCTGGTGTCATGTATTCTCCCATATAATTTAGGTAATTAACCATCTTCAATGCACCTTCTTCCTTTATTTCAATCGAAAAGAACAATAACTCTCTCTCCTCTACTCTCTAGTACTTCAGAAATCAACTGTACACGTGCACAATAATTAACAAAACAACTAAGATAGATATTGGGTTGGATTTACTATTTTAATTTATATACTCCTTTTTTTTATATACTTTTTTTCCCAATCAAACCCTTATGTAGCCTAATTAGAATAAATTAGGCTTGAAATTAAGGTAAAAATACAAAATTGAAAGATAACAGACTAAAATGTAAGAAATATAGAAAATATATAGTTAATCCCAGATTAGTGATAATTTTTTATTTTAGTCCAAAAATTCATCTTTTCCGTTATTCAATCATTGAATTAGAGAGATGAGAGAAATACTTGCTTGAAAATAACAAGGAAAGAAAAGGTGATTGATTTGATCACTTTACGGTGACGAAAATCATCTTTCATGTGTTAAAGAGTTTCATTGGATAAGAAAAGTTCGATTATCATGAGTTTTGTTTATAAACATGCTTTGAAAAGAAGGTCATGTTTCATTTTGATCTTTTTGATTAGGTTGATTTTTGTTTTTAGGTAATTTTGAGGTTGTTAGATGGTTTAGGGTGGTTTGTATGAGCTCTATAATGTGTTTTTCAGGTGAAAATGGTTTTTAACCCAAAAAACCCATCCCTCGAATTTCTAGCAACCACAGTGGTAGCTAAATTAATTCTATACAGAAGTAGGCAACCTTTTTTTTCCAACAAAAGATAGGGATGGATGACCGCTTGTTTAAAAAAATAAAAATAAAAACTAGACAGGGCATAGACCCGTGCGTTTGAGCTTTGTTTTTTTGCCCTTTAGGGTTTTTTTTTATAAAAAAATTTCATCATTCAATGTTGGATTTTTATTGAATTTTTTCATCGTATATTTTTCAATATTTGGTTGATTTTGAATGGATTTTCATATATATTTTTTAGCATATAATAAAACAAAATAAAAATAAATAAGTTGATCCCAGTGGAATTTATAACTCGGGTCAAAAGTTTAAAAGTTTAACTTGAGTTAACTTAAGCTATTTTTTTTTTGTTCCTTGATTGTTTTTTTCTTTAAATCTACCAAATCAACAATGACACGTTAAAAAAAATTCTACATGATTTAATTTAAAACTTTGACCAGACAAAAGTCAAGTTGAGATTTTTCAAGTTTGATTTATTAAACTTTTTTATGTGCTGTAAATATTATTATTATTATTTTGATGCAATGTAATCAGGAAGTATCCTAGTTGTTACCGGATGAGATTGAACCAATTAATAATCCAGGTATAAAAGACAAATCAAACGATGGTCAATCCCGCCAGCTTCTTGAAGATTGACTCATTGATTATGCCTTGGCCTTGTATATTCATACTCACCTGGTAGCAAGCATGCATAAATGAAAAAAAGGACGGAAATGGAGGTCCATAGAATCTTTATGAAAGGAGGAACTCTATGAAGTCAAGCACCCCTAAATGAAAACAAAGTTTATGAGATGGATTAATGTGGTCAGGACAAAGTATGGATGTTGTTAATATGAAGACACTTGGGGGGTGTTTAATATTTAATTATTGGCATTGAGAAGTCCTCGTCACGTCCGAACAGAGAAGAGGTTGTGGCGGGCTCTGTATACTTTACATTCTGTCACTTTTTTTTCTTTTTTATAACAGGAGGAGGGTTCAGGGTTAGACACCCCTGAGCCCAACTCACCAAACTTGTGTCTAGATTTGGTCTCAGGGTTCCCACCATCCATGTGCTCAGACTAAGAGACATGACCCACAAGCTTTATTGCCCATGGTTCATGGCCATACACCATGATCTGTCTTCTATGCTCGGACAAGACTTGTCTCATTGGGTCTGGGCGTAGTCTTGGGTCAATGGGTTCAGAATGTCCGTGCCCTAACCCAACTACTTGGGTTCTTTCCTACCTCCCAGCCCTCTGTGTGATTAGTATTTTGTTTTTAATGTTTACATGACCTATTGTCATAACAAGATACACAGGATGGTGATTAAGCATGTTTATGCCTAGAACCCGACCCAACTGACCATGTTATTTTACAATTAACAATGTAATTACTCATCATTATTAAAGGTTATTATCTCACATAATTTTCTCTAAAACAAGTAATTAATTCTCACTCTTTCACTCTGGACCATATAAAAGTTGGCACACTTTATAAGTATACAAACACACATTAATCACAAGTGTGTTTATTTTTATATTTCAAAAGTATTTTTAAAATATTTGAGATTTTTTTAAAAAAAATTAATATTTTTTAGTATTTTTAGATTATTTTGATGTGTTAATATCAAAAATAAATTTTAAAAAATAAAAAATATTTTAAACCGTAATCACTATCACACTCTCAAACACCCTCTTAACCAAAATTCCGAACATTCATTTCACAAGCTAATCTAGAGCTTTTAAACTTAATTGCTTTGTTATTAAAAAGAGAGAGAGAGAGAGTTAAAGGTTCTGTTTCAGAAAAGCTTAATTTGTCTCGAAGTTTTTCTTGTTTTTCAAAACCATAAAGTTTTATTATATTAGATACAAATTTCATTCAATACATAATATCATTTTTATATATAATTTTAATGCAAAACAGCTCGTTTAATTGAATGCTTTCGACTTTTTTAATAACTATTTATTTTTATCTACGTACCAAAGCTTTTTTCCTCACCCACTCCTTTTCTCACATCTTTATCACCAACGCCAACCTCTCAGCTAAATATATAATCCTAAGAAATAATATATAGTTGTTTTATTTTTGGGAAAAGTTTTAAATTTTTTTTCTATCAGAATAAAAGCATGTATATATATAGCCTGAAATTATTTTTGAAGTCATCAATAAGATTTGCGAATAAGCAGAATATACATACGTTGGATTATATAATTAGCTTTTTTAATTATATAACAAAACTAAATTTATCTTTAAATAAAGTAAACAAGTCATATCTTAATTGATGTATCCATATCAAATTATTCCATGCATTTTCTTTCCTGAAGATTCAATACAAATCCTTGTTGATAAGTATGATTTTATAGGCGAAATCAAATTGGTCCAAGATTATCGTATGAATGTCCAATGGCAGAGAGTGAATGACATGTACAGGAAGCAGGATGAGGAGAATTACAACTCAATCTCTATAGCCTCCAAGTCCTAGCAGCCGCTTGGACAATTCAAGGCGACAGTAACATGGCAAATCATATGTTAGCGACAGAACGGTACACGTGAAAACGTAAACAAGGTTTAATCAAAATTTCCACATAAACGTTCAATCTTTGACGTTGATATGCTATTCTTTTTTAACCCCTTTTTTTATCTTTTCTTTTCCAGGTTGAATCAAAGTCTTAAAAGCGAGCTATCTAGTCTATTCTTTCATGGAGTGAGCGATCGATGATGGGGAAATATGTTTAAAAGTGATGCTTACCAAACTCTTTGATTGCATATCACGTGCTTCAATCTCCTGAAAGCTCGCTTGGTTGTCTGCTCTAACAACGTAAGAAGGTTATGATCATGGACAAAGAACCAGAGCATTCCATATCTGTGAAGACTCACCGAATCTACCATGTAAACTTAAATTTGTTTTGATGACTAATGTTCAAAATTAGTAGACAGCTTGAAGGGAATTTAAGGACTCGAAGATTGATCCTAAAAGAGAAAGGGCCTTGCTAGACATCAAATATTGATGAAATGGATTTAATTGATGGGCAAGAACAGTCAAATAATTGGATATTATTCAAAGAGCTTGTTCAAGATGGATTTTTAGATGAAATAGCGTTGCTCGAATTCTTGAGAGAATATACTCATAGCATAGAGAGAGTGAATCTTGAGTTTATGTTCTACATGACCATAACAAAAAACCATTCCTAAAATAAATGGAGGATAATGGAGTTTTGCCCGTGTAGGGCCGTCGGAAAATTGAACCACAGAGTATAAAATAATTGAGATCAAAATGTGTTTCATGCAACAAAACCTTGACAGGCACTGTATATATCCTATCATTGCCACAAACAAAACATGATCAAAATTCGATTTCACACGGTACCACTGAAACCAAAATTTGTGAAGAAGTGGGCAAAAACAAAACAAAAATGAAGCATGGTAGGAATTGCAGTTCTTTCTATTTTAATTTTATTCTTAATATTTAATATTTTAGAGATTGATATTTATGCTTTTTTTTTCATTTTTCTTTCACATTTAATTTTTTATGAAATCAAATATCTTAATTTTAGTTATCTTTTAATTAAATATCGATTTATTTAATTAGATATATTTACAAGCATTTTGATTTATGATTAGAATTTTTTTTTATATCCAAAACACAATGGAAAAGCCTCTATATTAATTTTTTTTTTATTGAAAAACATACTTGACCCGAGTAAAGTGTGGGTCACATAACTAGTATACATTATCAATACAATTAAAACTCTTGGGGTGGAAACACTATTCATATGAACAATGAACCACCTCAAGTGTTTTTTTTTTTGTCACTTGACTTTTATTTTTTCAATTTGACCCTTTTATATATTAGGTTAATTTAGAGTTGGGCTTGGTGATTTGTTTTGATTGGCTAAGTATAGGGTCCTTGCGGTGTCGGGAAACAAATTTGATGATCTATAGATGCTCGATTTGGCAAAATCAAAGTCAATTTTGTTGATTTATTCTCAATTGAATCCTTCCATATTATTTTTTGTCATCTGATTTTTTTTCTTCAATTTAATCCTTTTAAATTATGTTGACCTACTGGTGGATTCGATGATTTATTTTGGTATGGGGTCCTTGCGATGTTAAGAAACAAACGCAACGCTCGGTTGATGCTTGATTTGACAAAATCAAATTCAGTTTGTTGATTTTTTTTCAATTAAATCTTTTTTTACCAATTTAATGAGTTATTGGTGAGATTTATAATAGAAAAAGATAAAAGAAAAAAAAAAAAACAGGGGAAGCACATGGCCAATCTAAAATCAACACAAAAAGTTATTTTAATTCAAAAGTTTATTTTGTTGATTTTTCAATTTTTAGGTTGAAAAAAAAAACTCATTAAAAAATGACATACAAGAAAGAAAATTATTGATTAGTCACATTCTGACAACCATAATAAAGGATCTTGGTGTTGATAGTCTATGGTTATTTTAATTCATTTAAATTTTTTTTATCAAATTAAGAACCCATGAGGAAAAAAAAATTTACATCTAGAAAAATTATATATTCTGAGTTGATAGTCACATTCTGACAACCATAATATTTTTTATCAAATGAAATATTTTTCATTTAAACAACGTTAATAACACATGTACCATTTTTTACATCTAGAAAAAAAGCACCAAATCATTTGTATTCGGAAAATGAACATCTTTTGCTGTTGAATTGCCTATATATTTCGTGGAAGCGAAATAGGGCAGGAATTTGTGATATGCATCATGTGAACTTCAATCAAAACCAAAACATTCAAATATGCATCCGCCTTGATAGTGCAATCACCATGACAATTTTCAGTGTCATACTCATGACCTTGAATAATTGGTGGTCGAGTAAATCAGCAATTCAATGGACACTGTTGGTCCAAGAGCAGCCACACTCTTTTTTTTTTTTTTTTATGTTATATTCTTTATTTTAGTAGCCCATATATTTCTCATACTAGTTTTAGCATGCTGATACTAAATCCTTTCCAACCATGGATTAAACATGTTCAATAGTTTTATTACTTTTATTAATTCAAAAGACGAGAAAAATCAAAATCAATTTGATAGAACACATGAAACGAAACCTTATTTATCTACTTCATATATATTTGCCTCAGTTGAGATTCTCTAAGATACAGGGAGCGAAAGAAGAACCATCCTGCCTTGGAGGGTGCACATACGCAAGTGTTTGATGTGAAAACTAGTCTTTCAAGCAAGGAAGTGTCTGGACTCTCGAGGGCAATCATGTATCAAATGGAAAGCAGAGACAGTAGCTGATGAACACTTTTCCCAGGAAAGTGAAAACAACAAAATCTCTCATGTGATCATGGTCGTTTTCACACCGCCCTTTTACAGCAGGTATACCCTATCGAAAGAAAGGGACATATTACCTGCATGAACCACAAGAATTTTCTTGCACTACCATGAAAGAACAAGAAGAAAGCCAAAGCCTAGTCTAAAGGAATGCAATGTGGCCATTAATTTAACCTGCAAGAACGTGGGGTCTCACTAACATGGGTTTTTCTTGGTGCTTTTTGCTGATAGTGGCCACTCATGCTTACCGTGCTCACATCTACCACAAACCAATTCACTGGTCGTCGATCAATAATAGAGCTCGATCAATAATAGCTATATGATTTGTATCTAGAACTGATTTTTTAAAATAAATAAATATTAACTTAGTCAAATTCAGTTAAGATGCAACCTCCTTTTTATTTTTTTAAAACTCTTATCCAAAACAATGCTGGAAATTAGCTACTTAGGTTTAATTTTCCTAGAAAAAAACAAGATGGAGGGGTCTTGTCTTTTGGATATCACATGATCCTAACCTTTTTATCGTTTACATCCATAGCCTTCAATTTGATCTTATTGGTGTATATGTTTTGGCCTTTTGTGTTCTAATGAATATTTTTATGCTATTTGTTCTAGTATATATATTTTTATATTTCTGTATTTTATCCATGGTTATTATTAAACTGGACAGGATCTGATGGAAAGACTCAACAACTTATTTACTTAAAGCCCATTTCAAGCTACGTTGTTTTGATTTTTATTTTTTTAATAATCGATTTATAAAAATTTTGTTTGATTTCAATTTAGTCTTTCAATTATAATTTGTTATATATAATTTTTTCAATATAGTTCTTATTCTTTTGATTTCTAATTTTTTTTCCTTGATCTTTTTGTATAAATTTTATAAGTTTTCAATTTCATCCTTCAATTAAAGTTTATGGTGTAATGTTTTTACAATTCAGTCCTTATTCTTTTGATTTTTTCTCTTTTTGTTAAAGTTATTTTTCTTTTCAATTTAACCCTCCATACAAAAAATTTCGCTGCCCTTTCATTTGTTTTTTATTTTAATTTTCACCCTCATTTTTTATTTTATATAGATGAACTTTAATTTTTAAAATAAAAAATATTTATTTTTAGATAATGTTTCTAATCATTCAACATTAAATTTTTATTATGTTTTTTATTTTTATTTTATTTGATATCCTTTTTAATATTTTTTTATTTATGTTTCAATTAATATCCCTTCTTTATAATTTTTATTTTGCTTGTTTAGCCAGTTTTAAATAAAGATTTTTTTTAAAAAAAAAAGTGGATGTATTTAATTTTTTATGATATTATTTTGATTCATCTATAAATGTTTTTATATTTTAAATTTATTTTTCAAAAAAACTTATTTTCAGATAATATTTGTAATATGTGAAGCCTTGTATAATTTTTTTATATTTTATCTTATTCAATTTTTTTCTAGTGTGTTTATTTCTATTATCATTCGATTTAATAAAAAAATAATTTTAATTAATAAATTCAGTAAATACAAGCAAATAATGTTTAATTTTTCAAGATCAAATATCTTAATCTACATTTGTCTTTCAATATTTCCAGTTATGCTTTTAGTTATTATTAAGTTTCTCATTTACACTCAAAGTTTTTTTTATGTGAAAAAAACATCAAAAAAGCTTGTATATCAAATTTATGATTTTTTTAAGGTAGGGTTTTTGGCTCGGTGTCCTCTCCATTGGGTAAGGTGTTTTGTTAGGTTTTATTGGAGAAAAGAAAAGGTTCTAAAGGTCATAATCCGGAGGGATCTCAACCGTTCATTCCTTGGAGGGGATCAACACCATTGGTGGCATCTAAAGGTGTCCCTTTTTTTTCTTGTTTTGAGAGCTAGCATAAAGAGTGAACTAGGTTGTTTTTGGTGTTTTGGATAGCTAGCGAGATATTTTGTTTGGTTATTTAGAGATTCTTGGGGGTAAAGAAAATGACCACCAACCATTGATATCCATCGAGGATGATTATAGCCCACTGATTTGATGTATTTTTTATTTGATTGATGAAGAGATAAGAATGAATCAAAGGCTAAAAGGTGGTAATTGAACCAACCTTTTTGGGGAGAAGCTTGAAAATAATAAATTGTGCTAGACGACATTTTATCTGGTTTGTATTTTTTTTTGTGAAAACCATCAAAATGATATTATTTCATGCAAAACACATATTTTTAGCTAAAATGCATCATTTCATTTTATATGAAACATTGTTGTTTTGTTAACCCTAAAACAATTAGGGTTAAACTTTTTCGAATTTGATTTTTGCCCTTAATCTTTGAAATTTTGTAATTGAACCCTCAATTGACTCTAATCTTTAGAAATCCTTTTAGTTTCACCCGTGGCCTTTTTTCATTGGATCCTTGGACTTTAGTGCCTTGTATAAAGTGGTTATTGGTCTCAAAATATTTCAATTTGGTCTTTGATTGATCCTTAAACGTTGGATTTCTTTCAATTTTACCCTTAATCAAGTCAATTTCACCCCCTCCATGTTCAGCAACTTTTGCATTATGATCCTTGGACAATTAATTATTTCAATTTTTGCCAAATTAATTCCTAAACTAGATTTCTCCTTTGATTAAGCCTCCAATTGAGTCAATTAAACCCCTCCAAGCTTTAATTGAATCCCTAGCTTTCTAATTTTTGCAATTTTACTTTGATCTTCACTTTTCTGCTTTAATCATGCCCTCAATTGACAAAATTGAACTTCTAAACTTTACAACCTTGTCCATATTGGTTCTTAAACTTTCAATATGTACAGAGTCGACTTGAGCTGGGTTAACTTGATCACACATAGACCCAATGAGTATGAGCAACGTCCTTTGGGTTATTTTAGACGTATTCATTAGAGTAGGGTCAAAGCCTAATTTTCATCATCCATATGGGTCCAACGTCTATTTTTGCAAATAGCTTCTTTGATGAAATCTTCTATTTCAGGAATTAACGTCAATATTTTTGTAAAATCGATGAAATTTCTAATTTTAGTGATTAATGTCAATATTTTTTATAAAATTGACAAAATTTTCTTTTAGGGACTAACATCAATACTTTTTTTTGAAATTGATGAAATCTTCTACTTTTAGGGAGTAGCGTCAAATTTTGGCAAAGACGGACATTATCTCTTATTTTAGGGATTAACATCAATAATTTTTTTCAAAATCATTGAAATATCCTATTTTAGGAATTAGCATCAATAGTTTTGTAAAATCAATGAAATCTTCTATTTTAGAAATTAATGTCAGTGTTTTTTTTTAAAAAAAATCAACGAAATCTCCTATTAGGGATTAATGTCAATATTTTTTTTTGAAACCAATAGAATCTTTTATTTTTAAGGATTAACATCACAGTCTTACAATGATAGATGAAATCCCCTATACTTTTAGGGATTAACATTAAAATAATTGATGAATTTTCTACTTTTAAAGTCCTGTTTTTTAAAAAACATAAGATAAAATAAACCACAAAATAAACTTAAAATATAACTTATACTATTAAAATAATATGCGTACAAGCTGATAATATAATTTAGAGAGTTATTGTTTTTCTTCCTCTCTTTTTTTTCCCCTCAAACAAACAAATAAATCTAGGGAATGAAATTCCACCTATCCTCATGTGCATAGTTTTAAGACCTGGCTTGATGGCCGGTCCGGTTTAAGGTCTGGGTTTTGATCGGGCCATCAGGTCGGTGGAATTAATTTTTTTTTAAAATTAAAACGACATTGTTTTAGTAAAATAACAAAAAAAATAAAAGTCAACAGGTTTGCAACCAGGTCTTGAAAGGATCTTGTCGGGTCAACCGAGTCACCAGGTTAACTTGCTGGGTGAGCCGGGTCATACCGAGTTTTTTTTATTATTATTTTTTCTTTAACCCGATCCGGTTTCAATCTCGAATCAATCAAGTTCCAAATCAACCCGTCAAACCAGACTGGATTTCAAAACTACACTCACGTGATAAAAAGAACATATTCTACAAAATCCGACTAGAAAAGGGCCAAGTAGATAGATACAGGAGTAACAGGACCTTTCCAGCCTTTCACTTCACCTCGCTTACCCCAAGAATTTCACGAGTCACCTTCTCACGACATTTTCCTTCGAGGACCTTCCTTTTTTTATTTATTTATTTCGGGACCCACAAAAAAGTAAAAAAGAAACTCTGGCACTCATGGGATGATGCCACGTTGAAAGCCAGCCACTTGTCTCTCTCTCCCGGCACGTGCCACCCTCATACGTGCGGTCTAATCCCCCTGTCTCTCTTCTCAGTTCTCACATTTTTGCATGGCCTAGCTTCACTCGAGAGTTGAGACCAAGGGGCAAATGAAAACGAAGGTAAGGTGGGGTCCGCCTATGCCCACATCCATTAACATGCAGACACGCGTCTCTCGTTTCTCTATTTATTCACCGCTCAGGGTGGCTCTTGACAGAGCACGCAAGGAAGGAAGAAAGGGTGGGAAGCTGATAAAAGAGAGTAGTTGTCTTTGCAATCTCGGTCTTGGGTTCCATTCTTGATTCCACATTGTTTTATTTAGCTAGCAAGCAAAGAAAGCAAAAATGTTTATTGAGAAGTTTAAGGTTGAGAGTCCTAACGTTAAGTACACTGAAGATGAGATTCACTCCGTGTACAACTACGAAACTACTGAACTTGTTCATGAGAACAAGAACGGTTCTTATCAGTGGACTGTCAAGCCCAAAACTGTCCAATATGAATTCAAGACTGATATTCATGTCCCTAAACTAGGGTTTGCACCCATATTCCATTCCTTTCTATTCTTTTCTTCTTTCTTTTTGTGCTCATCTTCTTTAATTGGAAGCTCATCCTTTGTGGGTTAATCTTAAAATCTTGAGATGATGTTTTAATTTTTTCTTTTTCTGACAGTGTTATGCTTGTGGGGTGGGGCGGAAACAATGGTTCAACTCTCACTGGTGGTGTTATTGCCAACAGAGAGTGAGTTTCCCTTCTTTCTTTCTTTTATAGTATTTTATTTGTGTTTTGCTTTAAATCAGGGATGTAAAATTGGTTCCTTTTGGTTGGTAAAATTATGTGATTGATGTTTAGTTGGTTTCTTTGCTATTGGAATTTTTAATTAATTTTATGACGTGAGGTGTCGAATATTTTCCAGAGGAATCTCCTGGGCAACTAAGGACAAGGTGCAACAAGCCAATTACTTTGGCTCACTTACCCAGGCATCAAGTATCAGAGTTGGGTCCTTCAATGGAGAGGAGATTTATGCTCCATTCAAGAGCCTGCTCCCCATGGTATACACGTGTCTAACATTACGTACTGCCTTTAATTACTTCCCTTTTTGTATTATATTTTGAGTTAATTCATAAATTGTTCTCAACTAAGATGTTAATCAACCCTAACTTTTCTAAAAAAATTCTGATGTTGAAATGTTAAAAAACAATACAGGTGAACCCAGATGATATTGTATTTGGGGGATGGGACATAAGTGACATGAACTTAGCAGATGCCATGGCGAGGGCCAAGGTATTCGACATTGACTTGCAAAAGCAATTGAGGCCCTACATGGAATCCATGGCGCCACTCCCTGGAATTTACGACCCTGATTTCATTGCTGCCAATCAAGGCTCACGTGCTAACAATGTTATCAAAGGCACTAAGAAAGAACAAGTCCAGCAAATTATCGAAGACATTAGGTAGCATTTTAATTTTAATTTTAATTACTGTTAACTTTTCCGGTTCTGTAACTGGAAAAAAAGTTTTTTGTTCCTTGGATGGAAAAGTAATCAATGTGGTCGTGTCTTTTCATAATTAACTAGGGAGTTCAAGGAGAAAAACAAGGTGGACAAGGTGGTTGTGTTGTGGACTGCCAACACAGAGAGGTACAGTAATATTGTTGTGGGGCTGAATGACACCATGGAGAACCTCTTGGCTGCTGTGGAGAAGGATGAATCAGAGATATCCCCATCAACCTTGTATGCTCTGGCTTGCATTTATGAAAATATTCCTTTCATAAATGGAAGCCCACAGAACACTTTTGTTCCAGGTTTTTAACCTTAAAATCCCACTATTTGTTTCAAAGGCCAAATATTGCTGGTTATTAAGAAGTGTCGAAGTTCAATTTTTTATTTTTATTTTTTGGTTTTTGATAACTACAGGACTTGTTGATTTGGCTATTAAGAGGAACAGTTTGATTGGTGGAGATGACTTTAAGAGTGGTCAGACCAAGATGAAATCTGTTCTGGTTGATTTCCTTGTTGGGGCCGGTATTAAGGTATATAATACATTAAGAAAGCGGAATCATAGACTTTTTGTCCTAATTGTGTTTTCAATAATTGTGGTGACATTGACGGGGTGTTTGTGATTGTGATGATTCAGCCAACGTCAATAGTGAGTTACAACCATCTGGGAAACAATGATGGCATGAATCTATCAGCACCTCAAACTTTTCGGTCTAAGGAAATCTCCAAGAGCAATTTTGTTGATGACATGGTCTCTAGCAATGGCATCCTCTATGAGCCTGGTGAACACCCTGATCATGTTGTAGTAATCAAGGTAATTGATCTCACTTTTGTTACACTCTCAACTCCTTTTCCAATTCTTACTCTTGAAGTACTTTATCTTTTTTTCTTTTTGTTCTTTTTTAATTTCTGTTTTGTATTTTACTTGTATAGTATGTGCCATATGTTGGAGATAGCAAGAGAGCTATGGATGAGTACACCTCGGAGATATTCATGGGTGGGAAAAACACTATAGTGCTGCACAACACCTGTGAAGACTCCCTCTTGGCTGCACCAATCATCCTCGACTTGGTTCTTCTTGCAGAACTTAGCACAAGGATCCAGCTCAAAGGCGAAGCAGAGGTGTGTTTTCTTGCACTGAACTTTTGATCCTGTTTGATTTTGTTAGGCAAACTAATTTACTTATTTGTGGATTGACCTTGTACCGATTCTATATGCAGGGCAAGTTTCACTCTTTCCACCCAGTTGCTACTATTCTCAGTTACCTCACAAAGGCTCCTCTTGTAAGTTCTACTCTTTCATACCACTTGGTTGTTCTTTGGGATTTAATTACTGACTCAATGAAATAAAGGGAAATGGGAAGTTGGGGTTATTGTATTTTTACCTGGCCAGAAGGCCAGTACTTCATCTATGTTGTTCATGCCAATGTACTCAGTTTGACACGAGTAGTTGAATTACTTTAGTGACAAGATGTAAATCAAATCATACTAATCTTGACTTGATCCTTAATACTCAGTTTGGCTTTGTCAGATTATCTTAATATCATCAGACTCCTTGTCTTCATCACTGAGAGCTTATGACTAACTTGTATTAACTGTCTAATGGGGAAAAAACAGGTTCCACCAGGCACACCAGTGGTGAATGCACTGTCAAAGCAACGTGCAATGCTTGAGAACATCCTTAGAGCTTGTGTTGGGTTAGCTCCTGAGAACAACATGATTTTGGAATACAAGTGAGCTAGTAGAAGATAACAGTGGAAGAAGATTGGTCTAGGAACTAAAACAGACAACCATTTTTCCTTTCTCTTTCACTAATCCTGTGGTTAAGAGATGCTTTTTCCATATATATAAATGTAATAGTTGTGTGATATTAATGTTATGTATGGAGTTTGTTGTTTATTTCATGTAGCCCGTTTGCTCTGGTTCTCTGATGACCAAGCACCTCTTTCTATTGGAAAAGGAAAGTATGCATGTAAACTGTTCATAAACTGTGTTTATCACAGCGAAGTCGTGTAGTTATTTCAGTGCATACCATTAAACTATAGTTTTCTTCCCTTCTGAACTCTTCTTCTTCAAATTAAAACTACTAGCGAGTATGAATTCATGATTTGTTTAGTTTATAATCATGGTAATTTTGAAATCATTAGTAAATACATAAACTTCCATCCCCAGTTTTTTCTTGAATACCCCTAATAATTGATTACTTGATATTGATATTCGCATTGATTGAAGCACTCATGGAGTGCCAAGGAAAGGGGGAAGAAAATTTCAATGGTCCCCAGCTATCTGTCCTCTCTCCAGTGCCATACATGTGGAGTGCTCATTATTCGAACCATCCATAAGGTCCACAATTTTGTTGTTACATCAATCAATATATACGAGGAGGACAATTCATTCTTTGTGGGAAAAAAACTGGTCCCGTGGGGCTAATTATCATCTCAGGCTGACAAGTTTTGGATTGTGTGATTATTTTCATGTTGCCTGCAAACCTCAAGAGGGCAGGTGGGTGGCCTAGACTGTTGGAGATAATGCCGTGGGCCTGTATAAATTTTCTGCACCAGATCATGACTCTTACAGAACAGAGGAACGATTCAACTCTCTCTGTTTCTTTCCCTCTCAATTTCTTGATTCGTTATCCATGGGGTAACGCCTAGCAATATCTTTGAAAAAATTGGAAAGGATTGGTCTTACGATATCTTCTTGAAACAGAAGTGATGTCTTCCAAAAAAAAGCTATCGAGGGAGATGATTCTCCTCGTTGGATACGAGGATTTGGGATAATCTATAACCCAAAGATAGCCGTTTTTCATGAAATCTCATACAGTATCAAACAAGATCATGAAGGGGCTCCGGTGCCAGCACTGATCATCATCAACTCATGTAAGTATAACTGTTACGATATGTCCAATATGTTTTTGAATATCCATCACATTTTATATGAGCTTACAATTCGAAGAGGGCCTAAAGGATAATCATAATCTTAGCCCTAATCCTTTCTTTATAAAGGATTAGGGCTAAGATATGTACTTGAACGATATTTAAAAAAAAAAAAAACAAGAAGAAAATGAAGCTGATTCTATTATGAAAACAGGGGCTCTAGGATTATGATTATGCCCAAAAAAATGTTAACGCTTTAATCCTTTCATTACTCCTTCCATGTCTGTGCAGAAGGTGAATCATAGTATAACGTTATTAACATACCTTTGGCGAGCGCATTCAAGATTGGGGATGTAGCTCAGATGGTAGAGCGCTCGCTTAGCATGCGAGAGGTACGGGGATCGATACCCCGCATCTCCATTTTTTTTAAAAATACTTTTTTTCTTGTTCTTCGAAAAGGCCTTGAATAGCCTGTCCAAATGCGGCGTCCAAGGCCTACAACACTGTACTCCAGTAGTTGGGCCGCCAAATGGATGGTTCCATTTCATACCTCCAAGGCGGAAGAATTTTTATAGCTACAAATTACAAGTCTAAAATTTTGACCACTGAAACCACATGATACAGCCAAGATAAACGAGGTTTTTATAAGCTAAAATCCTTGTGGGGTTTGTTAAAATTTTAAAACCCTGTAAAATTTATGGGTTTATTACAAGTTAAAACTTCCAAAGATCAAGCAAACTTATAATTATGAGGAGAATACATAATTTTATTGATCCATGTGTGCTAAAAACACAAGCCAAATTAGGAGTTTTTATAGATATAGTTGGTTCGGGTTTGGGCATGTAATTATATCTAACCTAACTTTTAATATTTTTCAAATTATAAACTCAATTCATTTAATTTTTTTGGATCTAAGCGGATTGGATATATCAAGTTAGGCCAAATTTTTATAGATATTATACATATCCACGAGTTTAGCTTATATTGATATATTTTATGAGTCCGCATTTAGAGACAGACCTTCAACATGGACGGTAAATGCCATGAAAGCTCTAATATTAAGTGTAATTTCATACTTTGCACTACCATTAAATTTTAATTACCTCCCCCTCCCCTTCAGCAAAGAGACACACCATTGTTTGTTACATTAAAGAAATCTTATAAGAAGCTCACTAACAAGAATTTCAAAGCCAAAATATTTTTAATGAAAATAAAAAAAATATCAAATTCATAAATTATCAAATATAAAAATAAAAAGACTATAAGGTATATAAGTTGGGCTACGTTGATTGAGTTTCAAAATTTACAATAAAAGTTTTTTTCCCCAAGTTATCATAATTATTTTTTTAATTAATCCTTGCTTTTTTATCATCTAATTAAAATTAAATTAAATTATTTGATCTAGTTATTAAGTATATAACCCAAGTTATTTTTTCCCCTACTTCAAAACACATTTACGGCACCTAAACATTCATTAATTTGATCCAGAAACATACATGTTCTTATCTACATATGGTGCGCATAGATGAACTAGGATTGTTAATTATAAAATTAACTGTGATGACAGGTAAAGTATTTACAGTTGGAGTTGAACAAGTAAAGGAAAAACAATAGTCATGAGAATTGTTTTTTGCAAGTTCTTGCGTTAATGGGCAGCCGATGAACCAATCACAGAGCCATTGACTAATTCTCACAGCAAATCTTTCCAGCTTCGCTGTTCAAGATTTGGTAGCATTTTAATATTAGCCGCAAGAGAAATCATCTGATATTTTTAGTAATTTAGAAGTATGATATGACCTCTGAGGCAAGTTGTGTTGGGGAGATAATACATATTGAAATCATATTTTTGTTGATAAATTACATGACAACTGGCAGTTCACTGATTATTGATTGAGTCCTTCGACCTTAAAAAAAAAATTATGATTTGAAATCAGTTCATATTGTTTTCTTATAGGTGTTTTACATTACTAGCTGTTCTTCGAAGCTTGTCAACAATAAACAATAATGGGTGATAATCTAATGACACTGTTGCGCGTGAGGAGTCGTAGTAGATCCGGCTTGTTTTTACGTTTCAAAAATACTTTAAAATAATTTGATTTTTTTTTATTTTTTTTCTTTGCTTCGAATTAATTTTTTTTGGTGTTTTCAAATTATTTTGATGCGATAATGTCAAAAATAATTTTTAAAAATAAAAAAATAGTATTTTAATGTATTTTTTTAGTGAAAAACACTTTGAAAAGCAATTGCAATTAAACCCCTGAAGTTGATCATTTATTTGGTATTGTGTTTCAACGGAAGTTGTATAAAAAATTATTTAAAATTATTTTTTTTATATTTTTGAATTATTTTGATGAGGTGATATCAAAAATAATTTTTAAAAGATAAAAATTATTATCTTAATGTATTCCTGAATAAAAAACACTTTCAAAAATAATCATTATTATATTTTTAAATATTCCCGAAATGGTTATCTTTAAACTAATCAACAGGATACCTGAAATCTAGAGGAGATTAATGAAGAACCTTGAACTAAAGCTTTTGTTTAGTTTTATGACAAGAGACTATTTCTAATATTGTTTCCTTTCAAATTCATTCGGCTTTTATTCTATCGTTAATATTATTAAAGACTTGCACATCTAGCTGCACAACAAATAATTAAATAATAGTTTTTTCTTCCTTTAAATCTCATCTGATCTATAAAAATATTTATTTTATTTTACATAAAACATCTATATTATAGGCCTAAAAAATAAGTAGGGAAAACTTTGATATTTAAAGTCACAAAGATGAATGTTGACGCAATATATAATAATAATAAAACCAAGGTTTTTAAGTCCTAAAATCATAGAGGGAAAACTCTGAATAAATTCAATAATCTAATAAAAAATAACACGTCTATTATTCATATAGAAATTAAAACCAATATAACCAAGAAAATTCAAAGTTAAGTAGAAAAAAATAATTAAATCTAAACTAACTAGAAAAATAATTAAAACAACAAAATAATATTTTCCAATCATAATTTTCAAATCTCATATGGTTACAAAATCAAATGACACCTATGTAGAACGAGTCTATAAAATCATTCAAAAAATTTAAAATAAATTAATCTGGTTTTATAACATTGTATATTTGACCTGTCCGGATTGTCGATCATAAAATACCCCTAATAAATTTATCATTGTTTGGTGAGTGTGGTTGCGATTGTTTTTTAAAGTGTTTTTCACTCAGAAATGTATTAAAATAATATTTTTTTATTTTTTAAAATTATTTTTGATATCAGCGCATCAAAATGATCTAAAAACATAAAAAAAATATTAATTTAAAGCAAAAAAAATTAAAAAAAATTTAAATTTTTTTAAAAGTATTTTAAAAACGTAAAAAAATGTAAAAACAAACAATATAATTCCAAATGAAAAAAAAAAAAAACAATGGAATCACATCTAAGTAATTATATCTTCGTACGGTTGTCCAAGGAATCTTCAATGGTGATGATGATTGGCTACAATTGGACCACTAGTAGTAAATTCATTGGACGGTGAGATCCGTGCTCTTGAATATTCCAGAAGGCAGTCTGGATCCTCAAAAATCAATGAGAAAATAAATAGGGGCTATTTTCTACGGGTGGTATATGGACACGTATATCCCAAAGTGCGTGGTCCCACCAAGAGTATGTGATTTGTCAAGGACACCATAGCAGCAGCATTACAGCCCATTTCTATCAATCAATCGATCAGCTCCAAATGAGTCTCTTTCAACTTTAATTGGAACACCAACCACCAGATGACAGATCTGTGCTTTTTATTGTAACAAATTTTCAATTGATAATGAAAGTTAGGTATAATTAGAGCGTGGAGTGCTGAGGGGTTGTTTTTTTTAATTTGTTTTATTTAAAAATTTATTAAAATAATATTTTTTTTAATTTTTTTTAATTATTTTTGATATTAAACTATAAAAACAAAAAAAAAATACAAAAAAATATTCAAAATTTAGTTAAACTTGCATTCTAAACAGCGTTTTAAAATATTTTCCACTCGATCAAAACGATCTAAAATCATTAAAAAAAATTAATTTTAAATAAAAATAATTTTTTTAAATTAAAAAAATATAATTTAAACCGTATTTTCAAACACTTACAAAAATTACAGCAGTCTTTTCATTTTATAATTACCCTTTTGTTTTTATTGTCGACAACGAGCACCTCTCACTGGATTTAAAAAAAGCTAAGTACTAATTAGCAAAAAATTTAAAACGTCTCGTGTGTATTTATTGAAACAATATGAAGAAACCTATCTCTAGACTTAGCTAGGTCTAGTTATCTATTGTATTATTAGTATTGTATCTATTATACTATGATCCATTATACATAGCTCATTGAAATTAGCTAAAATTTGGTGTATATATATATATATCACGGCTTATTATGTCAATTATAAAGCTTATCTGACAGATTAATTATGTCTGTATTTTTCAAAAAGCTCTAAAACTGTTCATTTTTTAATTATATTATTAATTTTTGTTTTTTACAAATAAAATCATCGATGGATTAAAAAGTTATCGATGATATTTGGAGGGTTTCTAAAATTTTTTGATTAGATTAAAAATTTAAATTAAATATTACAAACGGAATCACCGACAAATTGAAAAGTTATCAGTGATATTTGATTTGAAGGGTTTCTAAAATTTTTTTATTAAATTAAATTTTAAATAAATATTACAGACAGAATTACCGACATAATGGATAAAAATTCTAATATTTAATTATCTATTGGTAAAACCATCAATAAAATATTCCAATAAAAAAACTAGAATCTCTCATGTCATAACAAACACGTCTCTCCTTTTTCTTCCTCTCATTGTAAAAAACATCAACGTCACTTTTTTTCTGTCTTTTCTCCTTAACTCATTCTCTTCTCTTCCATGCACAAATATGTCTTCTCCTCTCTTCTTCTTTTCTCTTCTCAAATTTTTTTAATTAACATACTTTATGAATTTGTTTTTTTTTCTCTTCTCAACTTCACTCGTAATTACATCAAAGTTAGATTTTTCTTTTTTCTTCTTTTTTAGTGTTTTTTTTTTTTGCATTATATTTGTTTTTTATTTTTTTTGTTCTTGATAATTGTATGAATGTTGTTTTAGGATTTTTTTTATATATATGAGATCAATTTTGATGGATTTTAGTTGGATTTTTTTTTTAATTTTGCCGTTCAATTTCAATTAAATTATTTTATTTGTTGCTAGATTATGGGTTCTGAAATAGGTTTTGTAGGTTCGGTGGAAATTATTTTTAGTTGATTTATTTATTTGTTTTTTTTGTTTTTTTTTTTGTTATTTATTTGTTGCAAATTTGTTTGAGTTGATTTTCTTCTTTTTTTTTTCCAAGCAACTCAGTTCTTGAGTATTATGGAATGTTGATTTATATTAATTTAATTATTTTCTACTTCAGTTAAATAGATTTTTTAAAAATATTTTTAAATAATTACTAATGGTATTATTGACAGAATGAGAGTATAAATACTGATGTCGGTATATTCTAGAAAGTTGAAAAAGAATTACTGCAAATGTCATTGTGTCATTGTTTGATCACCGATAAAATTGCATACGGTATTTTTATCGATTATATGGAAAAATTATCGAGGGAAATACCAACAACATGAAGGGAGTAATTTTTTTTGTGCGCTTTGATTATCGACAAAATCACAGACAGATCAAAAATTACTGACGAAAGTTTTACCAACAAAGAATTTCTGTCCATGAGCCAATTGGTAAATTTATTACCAACGGAATGGGAGTATAAATACCAACGGAAAATTCCATCGGTATTTTTTAGAATTCTGGTAGTGATCTAGTATATCATTATATCAATATTTAAAAAATGATATTATCTAATATATATTATATTTTGAGTTTATAATTATTTTTTTAGTAGAATATATACATTAAGAACGCTTGAATATTTTTTTATATTTAAAAAATTGTTTTAAGCCACAACACCGCGCAGCATGGGCCATGATATATATATCTTGATGTCAATCAATTAACTAAGTTCAACAATATATCTTAATGTCAATCAATTAACTAAGTTTCCTCCCTAGATCTAAGATTCAAATTCATTAAGTTAAATAAATAAACAAATATTTTTAACTTCCCTATCAATTACTTAAAATTTTTAAATGGAAAGTTATTAAAGATAGATACAATTCTATTGATTTTTTTTTACTAATTAATGTGGTACGTAAAGGTTAGATGATCGTCCACGGTTAGTTTAGTGAAAACTCCGGTTAAAATAAATAATTTCTTTTAATTTTTAAAAGGAACTACTAATCTAATTAGCTTCTCTTTTTCCATATAATAGTCATAAGAAAAATATTATTTATAATTTTGCTATATATATATAACAGAACAAGTCTTCTAATTAGATACAAACCCAAAATGAAAGTGCAAAGGACATAAATTTAATGAAAGAGGAGGTGGGATTAAAAATATTCCCAGCGGACAAAGAACAAGTCCCATTGGCATCTCAATACAATAACTGTAGCCACATTCATTTTCTAAATATATTTTTTTTTCTGAAATGATTTTCAACATATTTTACATAATAATTAGTTGTAATATTGTTTTCCTCATATTGTAGTGCAGGCCATCATGTAAAATACATTTTGTCTGATCATTAATAGTAGAGGAGATTGGGTAATGGAATAATTATATCTCTCCCAGGAAATTCTACAACGTTGTGTTGTCATTTATGACACATGATCTTTTGTCTCTTAAAAAGCAGTAGTAGTCTAGCTACAAGTCAAGCAGCAGCCACAGTTTCACTTTTACGAGAAGACTTGGAGCTTGTGGTGGATGCTGATGCATGGCGTTCTCCTTTCTTTGATGTTATCATAACGTTGCGGTTTTCTTTTCTCTCGTCTTGTTTCATCTGCTGTGCTCTGCACTCTTGACTGCAGAATGCCGTATCTCCCCTGCAATATTATCATATAGAAAAAAAGAAAGTACTTAATACAATTAAGCACTTCATTGAAGAAGAAGAAGAAGAAGAAAAGAATCATCCAATCATCTTCATCCTTGCTAATTGATAAAATCTTTGGCTTATATATATAGTATAGTACAAGGAGGAGAGAAAAAATATCAAAATTTGAAGAGTTGAATTTGCAAATCAATTGAGACTAAGAAGGGGAAAAATATATGAAAAGAAGAGCTTAGATCGGAGGCATCAGGCATGAGGAGACCAGTTTCGGATCTTATATATATATATATATATATATATATATATATATATATATATATATATATATATATATATAAAGAAAACACGAATTAAAGAATCTAACAACAAACTTCAGCATTCAGTTGAATAAAATACACTAGATCATAATTGAACAAAATAGGATGTAATATTATCGTAGAAGATATCGTTTTTTTTTTCTTGAGTCAATAGAAAATGATTTTCTTTTGCTAGAAGTGGAAGCTAGTGATAAATTTTACTTCATTACATAACATTTTCTTTTTGCTAAAATCTTCATTTCTCATCATTCACGAAGCAAAATAACAATATACGGTCATAGGTAGATCTTTACATGTCCACCAAGCTTCCAAGCTAAAAATCCTTCCGAATTAATGAAAACAAAAGAAAAGGCACGACTGGAAAAAAAAAATCCCTTCAAGAAGACAAAAAAAATCTAAGAAATAATTCGAAAATATATATATGTATGTAAACATACCTGTACATGTATAAATCTTTCCCAGGAGCCAACCGGCGTTTACAAAGGCCACAGGTCCGCAAGAAATGAGAATCCTCCACAAAATGATTACCAGAGCCACTGCTCTTATGGTGGTTTCTTGGTGACAACACGGAGGCCAAGAAAGGTTGATCGTGCAAGAATCCACTAGTATTCTCACCACAAGAAGTATCCATCATGTTGTTTTTGTTGTGATAATCAAGAGACCCTTCTTCGAGTCCTGCAGTTGCATGGAGACCCTTGATGATCATTTGATGATTCTGGGTAGTATCATCAGAAGGCTCAGATGAACCGGCGCCCACGTTGCTCGGAAGATCAACGGCAATACCAGTCATGCTTGTTGTTCTTCTCATGGGTCCCCTTGGACGCTTCCCTAGTGACATACCGTCTCTCTCTTTGTTCCCTTCTTTCACTATTCAGAGAGAAAGAGATGCTAATCTATTGGTATGGTGCGAGGGATAATGGAAGGAAATGAGAGAAGATAATTAACGGGAGGAGGAGTATACTGGGGTGGGGGTGACTGAGAGAGAATCTAGGCCGTTGCTTGCGGGAACCGGGTTCTACACCTCCACGTCACGCTTCTTTGCTCTCTTTGCTTTTATGAATGCTGTCTCCTCTCCACCCTTTTCTTGGTATTTTATAAGGGTTATTTGTTTACTTGTGATTTTCTTTATGCTTGCAAACAAACTCATGTTACGTCAAAGAATGAGTAAAAAACAAACACAATAATGCTCTTGTTAAGGCATCAATATTTTCAATTAAAATATGTGTACTATCTGCGGGATAATACATAAACCTATTTGAATTTTCTTTATAAATTACATGTATGATCTGCCTCTCGTGTTTACACTTCAGATTTCCTTAATTCATCAAAGAAGATTTCCAAAATTCTATGAAGCCACCTTCGTTTTGATCCATCAGTAATAGTTTTGATCAGTTAAGGACTTCTGCATCTACCTTCCCGGGTCCTGTTGAGATTTTGGGATCATATTAACGAGGCTGGGGTTCTTCCTCTCAGGAAAATCTTGGAGATTAGTGGACATCTTTCAGTGCAATCAAGTCAGTTGAATAATTGAATCAAATCACTCGGTGGATACTACTTACTGGGTTTGACAAAACCGAGGAAGGTACAGCAAATTCTCAATGAAATTTCTCCGTCGATCAAGAAGGTATAGGCTGTCATCTTCATTCACAAGAAAAGACAAGTTAATGGTGTCACGGACTCACTAGCAAAGAAAGGTATATGGATCATGCGTGCTGAGGATGTCATTGCTTTGTTTTGATGTGCATACTATCCCAGGTGCTTCCGTGCTCCTGTTAACAGCGAGACACATTTTTGTTGGCCACTGAGTTGAGTTGAGTTTCATTTACATGTAAAGGCAAAAGACAATAGTGTTCACAACTACCCGGATATGGTGAGGTGATCAAGAATGTGGTAATAATTATATTTTAAAGTGATTTTTATTTAAAAATATATTAAAATAATATTTTTTTTTATTTTTTAAAATTATTTTCAATATCAACACATAAAAAAACATAAAAAAATCAAATTTAAATTCAAAAAATTCAAAATTTACCCATCTTCCATCTACAACGCATTACCAAACGGGGCTTAGAATTATTGATATGGAAAAAGGGATGTGAAATATTTATGGTCAAATCATGCGCAGTCACAAACATTTAAGTTATTTTAAAAAAATAAAATTCCCTCTTTTTTTTTCCTTCATTCATATCGCCCTCCCACTCTCTACTTCGTTCATTCTCTCCATCATTCTTTTCTCTCCGTCCCCCACTCAAATGCATTTTCGCTTCCTCCACCTTTGTCTAGTCACTTTGACTCAATCTCTTTACAATTCAACTCACTCTCTTTTCCTCTATCTCTTGCACTATATTTCATTCTTCACTCCATCACTTTCATTCTGAATAGTGTTACTTCTCATTTTATTCTATCATATTTTATCTAAATTATCATTTAAGTTTCTCGTAAAAAAGCATGCATCAATTAAGAAGTAATTTAAAATTCTTATTTTACTATTTAAATTAAAGATGATGATGGTGTTACTCTCCAAGAAGTAAAATAAATGATGATGGTGACAATTAATATTAGTGGTAATTATTTAAAAATGATGATGATTATTATTATTATTAATTATTTTGGAAGAATAATTATTTATTTAAGAAATCATGATGATTATTACTATCATTAATACTCAATTACTTTTTATTTATAAGGATTAATTTTTAATTCTAAACAAAATCTTGTCACTTTTTTTATTTTTGTGACAATTTGCAACTGCAATTTTGCCACAAATTCCTGCCAAAATATTAAATTCTCTCCAAACAAAATTTTTTATTTGTGATTTTTTTAAATAATAAAATAATTTTCTGACCAAAATTGGTCACAAAACTAAATCATCGCATATTTGTAGCTTTTAAAATTCTTCCGTCACAAAGCCGCCATAATAATTTTATGACTGAACTTTCTTTTTGTGAGCGAATTTTCAATCACAAAAGATACTATATTGTAGTGATGTGCTAATATGAAAACATTACATGGGTAAACATAAATTTAAAAAATTAACAAGCATATAGGGAAAGGTCTCAAAATCAAATAATTTTCAAAAATCATATCTCTATTATATTTAATTTTTTTTTTAGTAAAACCACTAATGTTTCTCCATGTCTCCAAACAGGTCTCTATATTTGCAATAAAATCGTCATGAAAAAAATATCAAGTTCTTAATTAAATTCTTCAAATCTTAGTCATTGTTTATCTCAAAAGAATCAGAGATCCTTTTCTAGGTCTTTGTTACCATTTATCTCCATTTTTCCATGACCACTTAACTTAAAAGGATCGGGTATCCTTCTACAAGTCTTCATGGTCACTTATCTCTATGTTTCTGCAATCACTTATCTGCAAAAGGATCAAAGATCCTTCTTTAGGTTTTTGTGACTACTCATATGACATTTCCCTCTAAATCCATTCTTGAAATCATACACAAGCTATAATATTTACTTTTTTATTCATCTTATTATATTATTACTATATTGCCTTTCTTACCAATTCTTACATTTGAGACACTTCCTAACAAGTTATACATTAGGGATAGATAAGTCCAATAACATGACATGTATAAGACACTTATACTAAAGGGATAAACAAGTTTGGTAACATGACATGTATATGTCCCCCTTATTTCTAATAATTAAGTCTTTCAAACATGATAGTTTAAAATAGTTGAGGGGAAAAATGATGGTGCAATAAAAAAACACTTAAAATGACCCAATCAAGCCCCTCTAAAAAGTCCAATCAAGGTTGTTTGTTAATGGTCTAATCAAGGCCTAAACAAGAAAATAAAGAAGGCTAGAGGAGGGGAGGAAGAGGGAAGAGAAATGGGTAGCCTGAAAGGCCCAACCAAACCCTCTCAAATTTATCCAACCAAAGCTATGAAGATCAGGCCTAACCGAGCCCAACTTTAGGTCCAATCGAACCCTCTCTTGGCCTAACTAAGGCTTACACATCAAAAAGAAAAAGAAATTTGGCTTCAGTAGGGAAGAAGAGAAAAAATATGCATAAAAAGTAAGGCAATAAGAAAAAAAAATGAGGAAACGGAAAGGTGGAAAGAATGCATCGTCGAAGCACCATTGTGCGTTCATCGTATGTACACACCACACTATCATGAAGCTACCAATGAGATGATCCAGACAACACTAAAAAAGACTATCATAGAAGCTCATATCTCGTTACACACAACGACCTCATTTCACATGTTGTTGTTTGTGTTACACACCCCAAATATTATTTTTTTTTTTTCACTTTGATCATTTATTCTCTAATAATTCTTTAATTTAGTCTTGAATTTTATCCCAACCAAGCCCAATTTTGGACCCAACCTAACCCTTTCCTTATTAGCCCAACCCAACCCTCTTTTCTCCAAGCCCAATTTAACCCTCTCATCTCCAACAAAACCCTTTCTAAGCCAAGCCTAACCGACCCTTATTTTAAACCCAACCAAAGGTGGAGAAAATAAAGAGAATGAAAAAAAAATTTAGCCCAATCAAACTCTGCACCTAACCTATATTTGCAATGACCACCCTCTCTCACTAATAACTATTGTTCTCAATCAAACTATCTTAGGCCAACTTTTTCACCAATGGTTATATCTAAGCCTAACTTTGAACTAAATCTCTTGGCTTAGATATGCTTTACATCAATGACTTACTCTCAAGGACCAACCTATCATCAAATGGCAAACGTGACACAACAATCATTGACTTAATTTTTTAAGAAATCAGATATTCTCTATCATTTTTTCCTCTCCACTAGGTAAACTTATATGACATTTGATATTTGTAAATATCATAGGTCACTACGTAAGAAAAGAGGCTTAAGCAAGTTCAATGGACTTCATTATGCTTTTGTTTCACATACAACATTGTTCTTCCTGACACACATTAGCTCTTCTCACACCTACATTTCACCCCTCTTACATTTATTAACTTAAGAATTTAGGGGTCCTTTATCATGATAAGGCGTTTATTTTACAGGTCAATCATCAATGTACCAGACAGACAAATATAGTCAAGACTCTATTTGAAGTTTTTCATGACTTCATCAATTGTAATTTATATAAAAAAAAAACTAATTTAATATTATGATATATATTAAGCTTGTCAAATCATTGATAGAATAAAAACATGTCTTTAATGTGATTTATTATAGTTTTTTTTTCAATTAAAATAGATCTTAGTTAGATATATCTTCTATGGAGAGAATTGCATATGTTTGGTGGGTATATATCAAAGGCTACATTGTTTTCTTTTGATGAAAAGTGGGGCTTAAAGCCCAAAAACTAAATTAGACAAGCAGTTACAGAACCAATCAAGTCATAATAAAAAAATTAAATAAAAACCCCCATGATGATCATGAACTACCTAGTCATCTCTAGACAACAAGTTCCTCTTCATCCCGAAATTAGCCAACCAATCTGCTACAACATTAAGAGCCCGTTTGGCTACGCGTTAGAGGTTGTGTTTTTTCAAAAACACAGGAAGCAAACGTTTGGTTAACAAAAAAAAGCTGCTTACTGTGCACGGTCCCACAGCCAAATCGCGTGCGAAACGCAGGAAGATGAAAAGTAGAAAAATGCTGCTTTCGGGAAATTCAACCATGATACACTGTTCACTGAACAGTGTATCATGCCTCCACTGTTCACTGAACAGTGGAGCATGTGAACAGTGCAAGAATTGCACTGTTCACGTGAATTATTTTTTTTAGTGTGTTAATTTTTTAACATTTTTTTTAAAAAAACACTAGTATAAAGTGAATTAAATTCACTCGCACTGTAATATCAATTTTATACCTGATAATATTTTATCTACGCTCAAAAAATTATGAAAACTGTAGTTCTTATCGGATGAATTTTGTATGTAATGAAATTATAAATAGTTTAATGGAATAATAAAAAGTATTTTTTATAAATTATTTTTTATTTCATGATGTAATAGGAGTAATTAATTCTACAATATTTAAATTTAAAACCATTAATATTAATATATATTTTTAAATTATTTTTTGACCTCAATTTCAAAAGCATTCTTAACCAAACACATTAAACTACTTTTTCTTCAACCTCAATTTCAAACACAGTTTTAACCAAACACCTATTTTTTCAAACCAACCATAACTAAAAGTACTTTTTATAAAAAAAAAATTTTCCAAACCACAACCACAACAGCTACCGCAATACCAAACACACTCTAACTTTCTTATAAATGTGCTTTACTTTCACCTCTCAATTCCTGCTCAACAAATATAGAGCTCAAGAAATCATAGCATAATTAGTATTCATTTTATCATCTTTCTTTTCAATAAGATTCACCACGAACAAAGAATCTCACTCTAAAATAATCAGGTGGATTAGAGTTTGCTCGGTCTCTTGGGTATCGTAAGATTATTTTAAAAGCTAAATTATTACTGCATCTTTACACCTCCAGATCATTTTAGTAATTTAATGAAAAATATTTGTTTTAGCATATTCTTATTCATGATCCTCACGGTGTAATTATTAGTTGTTAAAAAAATTGACTAATAATTTTATGTTGTTCTAGACAACAAGAATACCTAGTCGATCTCTAGAGTCAGCATCTTTAAGTAGCATTACTTATTTTATAATTATTTTTTTTTTTATTTCTTATCTTTTCTACGTGTCTATTATACAAGAATGGTTGTAGTTTTCAAAATATTTGTGATAAATTAAGTAAATATTATTTGACACATACTATTTTAAGAGATTGCCACGCGGTGGACATATTTCATGGCAACTCTTCACTATATATATATATATATATATATATATTAAATCCATCTTGCAATAACATCGTGGTCTTTCGTTTTTCATGTGTTGTCCAAATTTCAGTGGCAATGATGGCATGTTCTAGAAGTTGAAGAAGATTAAATTGATAGTAATTAAAAAAGAAAAGTGTAAGGAATGAACCTTGGGGGATCGATGCATGCAATAGTGGAAAAGGATGGCATTAGAAATAGTGGTAGAGAATGAACCTAAACAAGACGTACATAGTGAGTGAGTGAGTGAGTGAGTGAGTGAGGGCCGGCCGAGTGGAGCATGGACAGCCAACAAACATCTTTTCACTTTTGTGAATGTTTGGCATGTATTAATGCCACCAATCTTATGTGTTTTCTGATGTCATCAGCCCACCCAATACTACAAGCTTAATACGTCTTCTTTCCTTTCTTCTTCTTTTAACATTATAGCACTAAAAACATTATTTTTATGGTTTTGGAGGTAGATTTATCATCCTTGGATCAATTTTTTTTTCCTGATATTGACACAAAGTAACAAAATAACAACACCTAAAATGATGTGGTTTCAGATGTCAAAGCATATTAATTATCAATTTAAATTAAAAAAATTAAATTATTAGATGAAATTTCAAGAATGCATTAAAAAAAATCACTTTTAGATATAATAATTAAAAAGTGAGTTAGTAGTTCAGCTGCCAATAGTCAAGTGGTAAGAAGTCAACTAGAAAGAAAGGACATTTCTTGTTTAAATTCTACCATTTACGTTTCTCAACCCACATATAAATGTGTAATTAACTAGAAATCTCGAGTTGGTAGGCTCTTCCTTGTATTTTAACTCTTGGGAGTTGCTGTCTATTCATAGATTGCGTTCAAAAATGTATTCAAGATATATATATATATTAGGCACATTCGACACATAATTAAAAGTGGAATGCTTTCATTTTTAGGTTTACAATTTTGTTGAAAAATGTTGTTAAATATGAGTACTATAATTTGAAATATCTAAATTATTAATGCATAAAAAATTAATTTAAAAAAAATCTTGGTGAACTTGGTAAAAAACCAGAATCCAATCAGAAAATCATCTCATATTGGATAGTGATTTTTCGAGGCTTATATATGTGTGTATAGGATTTGTTCCACGTTGGAAAGATAGAAATTATTCTACTATTTCAAGGCCTATACATGTGTGTACAGCCTTTGTCCCTGGAAAGATAGAAATTCATGTAGTTAAATAAAAAAAATAAAAAAAATTTATTTAACCTAATTCAATTCATTACGGGTTTGACTACTCTTTGATTAATTAAAAATAAAGCTTATTAATTTATTTCATTTGCACTGATAATTCTCAAATTATTTAATTAAATACTTGCATAAAATTTTAAATTTAATATTGATTTTTATGTAAGAAACACGTATAAAATGCTGTCATGTTTATTTTTTATGATTAAAAAAAACTATCCAACCCCAAAACAAAAGAGTCAAATAGCTAGAAAAGCATTTATATTTCGTGGGCACACCCCGTGGTGGATGTGCCAATGTGTAAAGTTGTGATTGTTTTTCCATCAAATAAGGTTCGGACAACAACAATTACAATAATAGTTATCATGATCGAATTGGAAAATGTTTAGATCGTTGGTTTCGTGAGTTAAATCAGTTGTTTATTGACAATATATTAATTATTTTTAAATCATTTCATAATTGCATAGAAATTTAGTCCATTTTATTTTATTTTATTTTATTTTTTAGCGTATTAAACTTTAAAAATTCAATTGTAATATTTATTTGTATGTTTTTGTAAAGTAAACGTATAAAAATAAAAAGTGATCGAATCGAACCAGTCATTTGGTTCAGTAGAGCTCTAAAAATTGCCTAGCATTATTGGTGGTTCTCATCGGTTCTTTTCATTCTACTGTTTGTCTTATCCTATGCGAAACGAAGTCGTTTAGTTCCAGATGGTTAGTTCTCGGTCATATAGATAATAATTAATATCATTAAAGATATACAATAATAGTTTCATATTTTAATAAACGGTTGGTGATAATAGCAGAGCCATTAAAATAATAAAAAGAAAACAGTTAATATGTAAAAAAGATTTTTCGAAATGATTTGAATGAACGTGATAATTAAATTAATTTATTCGGATAGAATTATTTTACATATATAGCTCAGAAATATTCAAAAAGATGCGTGTTTATTGCTAAAAAAATCTCATAAAAAAAAAAAATTGAACAATTATCTCAACCTAATAACTTAAGCGATTAGGTAAGGTTTCAAGATATGATTTATATTATTCTCCAATACACTTTCTCAACTGAAAGCCTTTTGAGCTTGAAACTTACATAGATTCACATTATCTTGTGCTTAATTTTTATCAAATAAATTAGGATGATGAGATTCAAACTCGTAACCGCTTGGTCATTAAAGTTCTGATACCATGTCAAAGAACCATCACAACCCAATAAGTTAAGCTGTTAGATAAAATTTCAAAATATAATTTATATTATTCTCTAATACTTTTTATAGTATTTTTTTTCTTGATTTTTTTTCTCTACAAGTGTTTTTTTTGGCGTCCGAGGAAAACTAATTATTATTATTATTATTATTATTATTATTATTATTATTATTATTATCACTCAAACTCAAAACGAAGAGAGGTATTATGCGCACTTTCTGCCAATTATTGGGCCCCTCGTGGGTCTATAGCCCGAGATTTACCCGCCACTCATTTACAAAGATAACAAGCCTGTTTTGAGAGTCAGATATAAATTGTTTTTTAAAACTTTTTTATTTAAAAAATATTTTTTTATATTATAACATCAAAATAATAAAAAATATTAATTTAAAATCTCTAAAACGAATCAAAAATTAAAAAGAAAAACTTTTGTACAGCAATCACAATCAGGAAGCAGGAGATACCAATAATTCATTCAGAACATGGGCATTATTGTCATTTAGTGGGCCCCACCAACATCATTACCCAAACTTTGTCTCCAATTTCCAACTCTCCAACCGGACATAGAGATTAGTTCCTTTTTACCCTTTATTTATTTATCTTCTTAACTTTTGTATTTCTTTAATGATCATCGTCTGCAAACTTTAAAACTCTCGCAAATCCTTCCTTACCTTGTATTTAATTTTTAATTTAATTTTATCTGTTGAGATTTAAAAAGTGCTAAAATAATATATTAGAAACTTTACTTATATTAAAGAATAAATTTGGATAAATTAAGAATATAAGAATAGTTTAATTAAATATCTCAATATATAAAACAGATTAAGTCATTAACTTTATAGCCATTAAACTAAGATTCTTGCTTAATTTATTTTTTTTATTATGGTTGTTTTGGAAAAGTGGTTGTGGTTATTTTCAAAGTGTTTTTTTATTTTAAAATGCATTAAAATTGTATTTTTTTATTTTTTAAAAATTATTTTTAAAATTAGTACATCAAAACGATAAAAAACATAAAAAAATTAATTTTTAATTAAAAAATAAATTAAATTTTTTAAAAACATGGATTAACCCGCGTTTCCAAATACTATCTAAGTCTCTTCTAGACTCCACTAATCTAAAGGCTTGGTGCATAGGCATTGGGCTGCCACAAGAAATATTTATTCATCTCAAAAATCAATTTGTTTTCTCTTTTAAGTGAAATAATAAAAAATTTCAAATAATTTAAATTAATTTTTAAAGAAATTTTGATCGATAGATGAATTTTAAAAGCCGAATTAAATATAGACTATGATCACCATAATTCTAGTTCCATGTCAATCGGATAGGAGAAAAGAATTGGGTAAATCTCAAATGAGAGCCCAAATGTATGGGACTTTCGGATGAGTCATTTTTTTCCAATAAAAATCTCTAAAATTTCCGAAAATTTTTCAGTAGTGTGTTAATGAATTGCATCTTTATCATTAACGCAAATCTATATTGCCTTTAGAGAGATCCCGAAGAATTTTGTTTGCATAGAGTGTCAGCAAAATAGGTCTGCAATTTTTCAAAATGGACGTGACAAATTACAAGGGGAAGACAAAAAAAAACATTTTAAAGTCACGTCTAAATTCTAATAATACCAGTAACTGTATTGTTGGAAAGATCTCGACGAGACAAATCCAATGATATTAAGAAAAGTCATCAACGGTGACTGGAATGTGCCACACAAATCGTCCGAAGGCACATGAACCCCGACACATTTGGATAATGACATTTTTTAAAGTTGTTGTATTCATCTCGTCGATATCTTCCTAATAGTTCAAGTGGTTTTATCATTGGAATTTCAATATTTCTAGAGTTTTTTTTTCCTTGTTTTTCTATTGTAAATCATGTCAGTTTATTTTTAGCATTGTAGTCGGAGATACTACGTTGCTTTAAATTTACTTGCAAATATTTTTTTCAAACAATGGAACATTTATTTTTAACAAGCGGGACGTTAAACTTAATTTTTAAAAAAATAAAAGTGAATTGCACCTAGCCCACAGGAGCAAAGACCAAATATCTAGGCCGACGGACGGGTCCCTCGCTGGTCGCTAGTAAAGAACATTTATAACTCTCTAACACCCATTTTTTCAACTTCGTAGAGTTTTAAAAAGCTTGAACTTCTTATGAATCAAGACAATCTCTATTGAACGAACACAATAGGTGATTTTCTTTTTTAAATCTCACTTAGTCCTTTTTCCATTTATTAGTTTTGATCCAATTGTAAGTAGTAACTTGGAAAATATATGCAGGGGTCTATTTCAAATCCTCAACTACCCTCGATGCCATTTGGCAATCAAGATGATAGATATAGAGGTAAATTAATCCCCATTATTAATCTTGGACGTTACAATTAACAGAAAAAAGAGCACTGTTGGCCTTTTCATGCATAGAAGGAGCCCAAAAGCCAGTTACTACGTCCTGATGTAATAGCCATTGGCAGAATCTAGAGCTTTATGTAGTTGTTCTCGATCATCCATTTTAGACTCCAGTAGTTGGCGGCACACTTGTAAGCCCAATATGCCCATCCAAATTGGGCACGCCCGTAGACTTCGATTTGAGCTTTAGCAAAGTTTTGATAATCTTCCATCGATGCTCCGTTCACTTCCCATTCTCCAGTCCATGCCCCTGCAAAAATCTCAGCACACGGTTCAGCGTATTACCTTTTGAACTAGTCGGAGCATTATCTTCAATTACAGTTAAGAGGTAGACTAGGCTTAGAAAAAACTTCAAGTACTGGTTTTGATTGCGTAAACATTGGTTTTGGACTTACCAACAAAAATGGATGGACCATTGGCAGTGGTCACGGTATCGAGATCACTAGACCGCTGATTATGGATAAAGTCAATGTTCTGTTGCGCATTCATATTACTGAACGAATCTGAGAATAGGTTGTAATAATGCACATCAATGGCTACGCAATGCAGACTGCTTGCAAATGAAAGGAGCTCCTTTGCATCAGCGTTCCCTAGTCGATTGGAGAGGATCACATAAGCATTTTGAGTGTACTTCCTTACGGCATCGTATCCAGCTTGATAATACTTCTTTAGGGTGTCTAGACTGATGCCTGGGGCCATTGGCTCGTTCATCAATTCGATTGCTGCAAGACTTGTATTGTTGGCATACCTGTTTAGTAGCAAACATTGCATCAGAATTCAAACAATTTTTCATGTATAAGCAACCTGATTTGATTTGGAAGGTAATTCACAACATGGAGAATGTGTAGAAAAAAACTTATCGTCTTACCTCTCTGCAAGGAAATCTATGACAGCCACAGTATCTTGAATGTTGGAATCTCCCCATTCTTGGTACCCATCTCGTGTCCCACTATGACCATTGCCATTTTGTGAACCTTGAATCGCATGCAGATCAACAATTACCTTCATTCCGTATTCCCTACATAAATATACATGTAAATACGTAAGCCATCATCAGAGTATTTATAGCACCTGTACAGAAAAAGGTTCCCAAAAACAACATTAAACCGTCAATTGATTTCATTTAGTAAATGATACTCACTGTGCCCATGTGAAAGCATTGTCTAGGGCTTTCAAAGAGCCACTAACAAAAGGTTTAGGCGGCGGATCGCATGCGATCCACCATCCAACTGGAATTCTGACAGCATTAAGACCATTTGCTGACATGAATCTGAAGTCCTCATCAGTGATGTAAGAGTTCCAGTGATCCTGGGATGAACAGGTAATTTGCAAGTCATTCGTGGTTTAGTTATACTTATAGTTGCTAAAATGCTAGCAGCCTAGCACAAACTTCGGTTCTCTTTGTTTATGCTATGAATTATAACTTTTACCTGCAAGACTTGAGGGGCTCTGTCTGGACCATAACCATTTGTGAGTTGATATTCACCTCGTATGGCGTTGGGATTGACAATAGTCATTTTGAAGACTGATGGATCACCGTCGTCCCAACCTGAGCCTACATAATCTGCAGTTACCAGTGTCTCTGATATTGCCTGATTACACAACAGAGTCAGAAGCACAGTAATCCTTCATGTAATGCGGATGATATATTAAGCTATCACACACACACATATGGTAAGAGTATTAAACTGATAGTTAGCTACGCCACTTATAGTACAATGATCCAGAGTGTTGATCACTAGCATGTACACTACTGCTGTTTAACTGACAAGAGCCTGGAGTCACTAAAATGATCATGTTTTAGTCCACAAGACACACTTTTCATGGTATGATTTTCCTGTATCAGGTTTATTTTGTACACCAAAGGAGAAATTTATCATGATCAATCTAAAACAAACTAGTTCGGTGAAAGTTCCAGAGCTCAAATGACAAAAAATAAAAGAAATTAAAAGTGCTATTGCTGAGAAAAAGAAGAAGAAAGATTAGGCAAAACCTGAAGGAATTGTCCATTTGATGCTTGGAGGCGAACTATACTCCGATCATCATTTTTCCTTATGATCTGGAATGTTTCTCGGTTTCCAGCAGTATCTGAAAATGCTGTTACTTTGTTTCCTTGATCCTCTAGCCCCACAAACTGCTTGTTGAACACCCTAAAGTTGAAATATGTCTCATTGATCCTCCACAACTGTGAAATAAAATCATCAGTAAAGTAAAGATGAGAAACATGCAGCATGAGATTACAATTATAAACAAAGCTTACAAGTCCAGTTAAAATCACAGAAAAGGTAAATAGTCATAGATATTATCCAGAACAAATAAAGGTAAATAGTAGTACTAATGCACTAAGTCTAGCTAGATCATTAGTTTAAAGATTTTAATTACTCTGAAAGTTTCCCAGTCAGAGGCTGAGGGCCGATTGGCTACAAGAATGGTTCCACCTCCATTTTCTGAGCAAAGATACTTCTGTAGCCTTGTGGAGAAGAACCGCACTTGAGTTCCATCCTGCAGTAAATTTAAAACACAAATTAGTAAAACGACAATAAGATATACGTGAGTGTAAGAGAGAGAGAGAGAGATTATCAGCTTAATTTAAAACTAGTAGTAGATACGACTAAAACAATTATACCTGGTAGTAAGAGAAAATAAAGTAAAGAAGTTGCATGGTCTTTCAAGGACTAAGACGTCGAGAGAGGTCTTAATCAATGAAGTGAGGGCTTGGGATAGATATAATGATGTTGTGATGGATAGTTCACACATGAGGCCTGAGTGATATGTTGATGATCAGGAATCAGGATGATAGAGTAAAGCTAAAATTACCAGGAGATCATTGTTGGGCATCCCATCATAGAGAGAAGGATCCATCCACCCTTCATTAACGAGCCAATTTCCTAAATTCACAGCTTTAAACGGCTGTGCAAGAGAAGGAGATGGAGCACACAAAAGCAAGAGTAAGGGAAAGACTAGTAAATAGTAAGCCATTTTTATTCGCACCCTTTGTCTGTGAATGGAAGGATTTTGAGGTTGGACAGCGTTTCAGAAGCTAGAAGCATATGTACCCTGGGCCCTTCCTTTTTTTTCTTTTCTTTTGGGGGGGCAGCCTTGCCCCAAAGACATTGCAAAAGGAGGGGAATTTCTACATCAAGCTTTTGGATAATCAAAGGGTATTTCTCTTTGATCATAAAATGTCTCTTATGGGTTATTAATCAACAGAAAAACAAGGAGGACAACAATCTGCTTTGCTTGCATGGCAGGAGTCCTGAAGCCAGTTCCTTCTAAAGTAGCAGTTTTTACATTTATTATAAGAAAAAATATTTATAATTTTGAGTTTTATCAATCAGGTTATCTTACAGTAAAAAAAAAAATGAAATTGTCGCAAGGAGAAAATACCGAGAGGGCAATTTAAAAACTTAGCTTTTAGGAAAATGGGCCGGATCGATGAAGCCCACATTAAAACCCTTACACATTAAGCAGTTATTTGTTTCCCTTGTCTCTTCACTTGGCCTTGGGTTTGAAACTAGAGCGTTTCCAGTTACGAGCACAGTGTCTTGTTCTCTTCTTGGATCCCCACAGCCTCAGGTACTCTCTCTTTCCCCCTCTCTTTGCCTCAGAGCCTTATCAATTACTGTTACTGGATGCCTGTTGGAAATGAAGAAGCAAGCAAACTGTAAAATCTAATGATTGCTCATCTGGTTTAAGTATTGATTGCCAAAACTAAATGAAATAAACAATTTTTGATTTCTCACTCGATTTTGCTTAATCAGTTGGTATGTTATAAGCTTATCCCATAATTTTATCTTGTTATTAGTTACTGAATTTGTAGTCCGTAGCTGTTTGCATCGTATTTTTTTGCTTTCATTTTAGATTTTTAGTCACTGTTATGTGTGAGCGAAAATAGGGAATTTAGGATTTGTGGAGCTTTGTTGCTGTCGAAGTGGACTTTTGTATTCTTTTTTCATCTTTTGGGTTAAGGGTTTTTAATTTTGTGTCCAGTTCAATCCTGGCGCTGCAGGAGTCGGCCAAGTTTTGATTTGGGAATTGAAGGTGAAGGTTGAAACAGTGCAGCAACAGAAGGATTTAAAAAAAATGGCGGCAGCAGGTGGTAAGGCAAGTAGAAGTTTGAAGAAAGCAGTAGTGAAGCACCCAGCCTATGCTTCTTGGGGGAGTGTTGTTAATGCCCAAGTCAAAGCCAAGCTGACACCATCCTCTAAGTGCAACTTGGGTAAATTTCTCGGGATTCGTGATCCTCCTGCCTCTGATATCTCCGAACTCATCACCAGGTTCATCAAGCTCAACAATCGTCAGGTTTCTATCTATTGTCACTACCCTCTTTTAGTATTACTAGAAATAGCAATAGGAATGTTGCCGGGAAAATGTTCTCTTTGATGGACTTGCATACATTTCTTGCAAGTGATTGACGAATAATGGATGAATGGCTTGCAGAACCCTGGCATGAAGAAAGATGTTCTTTCAGAGGAGAAGTTAAGGACCATGTTGGAAGGCAAAGAGAGAGTTGGAGTTTCAGAGATCGCTAAATTGCTTGCCCAACAATTTCCTAAACGTCGCTGAGATTTCTCTTACCTTCTCATTTTGTTCTTGCCCAAGCTTTCCAACCTCATACGCATTATTATGAGATTTTCTCCATTTCTTTGTTTGATAGATTCTTAAGACTTGATGGAATTATCGGGTGTAGAATTGGTAACATCTTTTGAAGACCTGCTATTTTATGACACTTCAATCAGTGGTCTTGTGCTGTGACTTTTCAAGTTTTTCTATTGTGAATAAAAGTGTTACCATCACCAGTTTCTGTCTTTTTTTTATTGTGTCAAATGATGCTGTGCTTTTGGGGTTATTACAATTTTTATATATCATGAGTGCTGTGGTAAAACCAAAGAAAGAGTTCAAAATTTCTGATACACACCATTCAGCCTTGTAGTGGGCATGTGATTTTATGCCTAAAGTGCAGTATTATGTGTGTGCTATCTATATAGTAAAGGTACAAGAATCGTTAAACAGCTTAAAGCAAAAAAAAACATTTGTTGACATTGGTTATGTTATACTGATCATATGTTTGATTTAAACAAGGCTAACAATTCATCTTAATCCCTATGCATTAATTGCACGTACAGGTTTGAAACCCTGCACTTTCAGAGAATCCATTTCTGACAGGCTTACATGTAATTTGCAAGGTTGGGGATAGATCAGGGTCTAGGTACGGTCTGAGCCTATATAGGAGTCTCCTCTAAAATTCATTTAGTAGTGATCATCCTGCACATCAACTAAATGTAGCTGTAACTGACTTTAAGGATTCTGGTTTCTGAATGAAACTTAATTTAATGGTGTGTGCTGTTTATGTTGACATTCTTGGCCCTGGCATGTTTATAATATGTTTTTGCTTCGTGCTTCTACTAGATTTTTGGTACACTGCTGCCAACTGGGACATGAAGTGTCTAGTTTTGTTCCATTTATAAACATATTATAAACATCAGGGTTCTTGAGTGGTGTTAGTAGTCCATTAACCAATATAGTTTTTAATCTGGATAGGATCTGTTATATTACAACCTGTAGGTGAGGCATTTGTAGCGTTGGCCAACCAGAAATGCTAACTCACAAGATGCCTGGTCCTTTAGAGTGAGAGACTTGCATGTTTACTAGTAGGAAAGAAGTTGGTGAATCCCAGACTGAAGTTCAGTCCTGAGTTTCAATATAGTGTGCTATAAAGAAAATACACGATTCATGCAGGCATTATCAATATCCGTCCATATTCAACAGCTAATTAGCAAAGAAGTGGTGAATCTATTCAGTGGAGGGTTGCAAAGAGTTTTGTTGTCCTTCTGCCTTAGAAAGTTACGTGTTTTAAACTTTCATCTGTTTTGGCAAAATAAAGATATGTCTGCATTTGTATTCTTTCTGCTTTAATGCACTCTGTCAGTTTGTAAAAGGTTTATTTTTGTTCACTTTCTTGCTTCCTTGAAAATAGACTTGTGGACAGAACCGGTTTTCTCATGGTGTCTTGGATTGAAGGTGGTTTTAGAGAATTTTGTGCGTGGTTGGTCAATACTAGTGTCCCTTAGAATTTGTCGTGAAAATTTTCAATCATTGATTTTGTTTTGCATTTCTTCTGCTTTTTTCCCCAATTTTTCTTGCAATAAAGTTAGCATTGTCATCTAATTAATTGGTGAATATGACATTGTGCCATTTCCCTTTGAACCTCTGTTTGGATTTGTTGTGCAACAACAAATATAAGCTTCTGACTGCAAGAATCACTGGAATGTTTCTTGGGTTGTTTGATTATTTTTGCAATTTCTTATGTTAGTCCAAACACCAACTAATGTGGATTGCTTAAAGTAGTCAAATGCATTAAATTATTTGGTGTTATTAACAATCCATCTCCTGATTTATTTTTTCATTTGTGCAACTCCTATAATGGTCTTTAGAGATATCTACGTGTGTTGATGCTCTGGCTCTGGTCATGTCACTTAGTAATGGAGTGGTAATTTAGTTATGCATTCGGTGATATCACAGCAAGTTTTACCTGAATATCTCGCTGTTGCATAAGATATTCATTTTTTTCATACATTTTACAATTCCAATCTCGCTCACACCCCCAAACTTATTAGCGGCCAAGAATGGACAGGTTGTACTCAAGGAAAGGAGCAGAAAGCTCTGAGTCAACGGTCATATTACTGCCCAAATACTCTTGTAACTTTGACAGATTAATGTTGGTTCAATCATTCTCTCCTGCAAATCTTTTGATACGTGTTATAGATCTTTCTCGACCACACCTAAGTATTGGCTGGAGTTTCCACTTTATTTGGTGTTTGCTAGTTATGCGGAACTTATAAGTGCTATCTCGAGTCTTGACTAAGTTATTCTTAAAGGAGTTTGCTGGATTCATATGCTGCAGCTTTATTTTATTTCCTCCGGTTTAGATTAGGAAAATTAAGTGTGGGTGATAATGTCTATTCTGGGTGTACGCTGTATCCTTTTGTGCATTCCTAGATTTAGCTATAACTACTGGAACAAAAAAAGGTTCCAAGCTGAGTTGTTGAAATGCATGCCTTGCTTTTGTGTTTCAATTAACATCCAACTATTTCATCATCATAGTTTCGAGATTTTTGAATTTCCTCATCTTTTTCTTATACCCTACACACAAGTTATGTTATGTAACGTTCGTGTGATATTACTCGTTGCGGTCACTGCGGTAGGGCTTGTTGTTTACAAGAGCAGGTCATTGCTGCAGCTTATAAATAATGGGTTTGTTGTAGGCTTGTAGCTCTGCTGTGGACGGAATGCAAGATTACAAGCTGAGAGATGAGATTAAACTACTGTATTTGGGACTTTCAGTTTCATGCGTTCTCGTGTCTGTTAAAGGAGAAGAGTAAACCAGAGCCAACGTGCTGAAAAATTTGAAGTGGAAACTAGCAAACTTTTCATGAAAATAACAAACATGAAAATTTTGGTATTTGGCTGGAGTTTCCACAAAACCCTCGCCCCTTTTCATGTTGTCTTTGTCCTGGTCTCTGTATTTTAGACCCCCATACGTTGAGCCCGTAGACTGTGTTCTCGGCAATGCCTGTTCAATTAATGAAGACATCGTTTTTCTCTGTCAAACGAAAGATGGAAAAGGGAAATGAAAAGGATAGGCTTCACGTGTAGCGGCTCCCCATAGAGGACTCTTCACACAAAGTGAAAAGAGTAAAGGAACAGGTTTGAGTCACATCTGTCTAATGGCAGACTAGAAGAAATCGGCCATTCAATTTGATGCAACCTTCTGAAGTTGCCCTTTGGAGGGAGACCTACGATGCCTAAAGGTCCCTCGCCAGAACGAGTAGTCAGCGGTTCAAATAGGTAAACGGACTCACAAATCCAGGGCAGCAGCATCTACAGACATCTAGTCATGTAGGCATATCGCAGCCGAGGCTCCTTGTACTTAGCAGGGTGATTGGTATTATTTATATTTTTTAAATTTTATTTTTAGTATGAATATCAAAACACTTCAAAAATATAAAGAAAAATTAAGTTTTTTAAAATACACTACCAACGCTTTTCTAAACACATTATTCTAATATAGGTTAAGAGGGAATATATAATCAAAGCACGAATAAGGCACCTTTTCTAACTTAATATTTTAGGGAATGCTTGTGTTTAATTTGTTAGGCATGATTAGTTTTAAAAAAAAATCACCGAATTTTAAGTTTGTAATTCGGAATAAAAAATAAAAAAAAAGTTCGATCACCGGAGCTCAAGTGCATGCACTCGACAATAAATGTCTATCTCTGCAATTGAAAGAATCGAATTAAACAATATGTGAGGTACGCAGGCTAGAGGTGGTGGACACGACTTGACAAGTCCACTGCACCCCAAAAAGGAATGACCTTAGCTCTATGAATGACCTTAGCTCTATCCACGAGGTCTTCTCTGCTGTCTCTCGCCCTTTGCTCTTTTTATCTCCACTTGTACTATTCCATGGAAATTTTCTATGATTTGCGTAACTCTCTCAAGTTTCTTAAATTGTGCTTGTTTTTAAAATTTAAATTGTGTTCGCCCGAAATAATATTAAATTAATATTTTTTTTATAAATTTGATATGTTAATATTCAAAATCTTTTATAAAACAACATTGAATCGCATTATCAAATATATATATATATATAGTCTAATGAAAAGTTAATTTTTTTTATATCTCAATGAAGAATGGTTTTTTGAGTTAATATAATTATTAACTGGACCATAGAGTTTATTAACACAAATTAATTGATCTTTAGAATATTAAAAATAATTAAATAATCTCTTGACCAACATTGACCATCCCTGTTTAGGGATTAAATTGAATATATCTTTCCTGAGAAACCATAAACTAGGAGGACGATATTCAATTCCATTAAACTAAAAGGATTAACGTGTAAAATCACATCTAGAATTATGCAACCCACCCTTACATACACATACGGCTAAGTGTCTGTCAAACAGTACTTCCTACCATATTACAACCATGCATGCAAAGCTTTTTCATGCATCCAAGCAAGTACTTTTGCTCGATATTTGGCAGGAACGAGGACACCAAGAGCCACTGAATAATTGAATGTTGCATGGAACACGACAAATTTAGCCTTGCGCAAGAGCCAAGAGGTATAGTCGTAGTTCTTCTTTTTTTCAAAAGATGGAATCCAAATTGTGGAAGATCTAACCATGCTGCATCAAGAAACTTATATTAGATTTGAAATTTAAAAATGAATAGTGTTGTAAGTGCTACTATGATGAAAATGTGAAGTGATTGGAAGAATATGTCACAATATTTTTGGGCTATGATGATGTTAAGAACGCGTTTGGAAATGTGATGCAAACTGCGTTTCTAAAAAATTTAATTTTTTTTTGTTGAAATTTAATATGGTTTGTATGTTTTGGATTGTTTTGATGTGCTGATGTTAAAAATAATTTTTAAAAAATAAAAAAATATCATTGATATGCATTTCGGCATGAAAAAACCACACTACCAAACACTTTTTAAATAATTAGTGGGATTTTGGGTCATGGTGAACCAATTAGATTGAGATTATTAATTTAGAATCTTGGGTCTACGAACATTCCCTTTTGCCTCGGCTACATTATTGTAAAAAGGGAATTTATATTACCTCTAGAGGCCCATTCCCTTTGTTCATTGTTTGATATTTACCATTGTTTTGTCTTGGTGTGGGGCAAGTCATGTCAAATAATGGAGGTTCTCATCTTTTTTCTTTCGATCTGATCTGTTTCAACTAAGCTGGCGGTCGAATATCATATTTCATTCGACATCTACTCTTTCTTCTTCTTCTTTTATGATATCGGACTATCATTTACAACTTGCCTACTGATAGAAAGATTAATGTTTGAGTCCCATGAATCTCGGGGTTATTAAACTCTTATATGATCGTAAAAAATTATATTTTTTATTTTATATTATAATTTAATAATTTATTTTAATTTATCATAATATTTAATTTTAAATTAATTAAAAATTGATCTCTTAACATAAATTTTACTATTATATGTATTTTTACTCTCACCATAATTTTTAGTGTGAAAGACATATTTATTGAAAAAATACTTATTATAACACCAAGTTTTTTGTTCTAGACCCAATGAAAGTAATTTTAAACTTTCAGTATTGTCTCTCATATTATACATCTAGTTAAAGATAACAATAATTACCGATAAAAAAAGAAATAAATGTATTATTGTGTTATTACAAATAATTATAAACATATTTTTACTCTAAACCACATTGTGAATTGTTCATCTTATATTTAGAAAGTTTGAGTTTCAGCAAGATTCAGATTTTGGAATAATAAGAATTGATGATGTTGCTTATGAAAAAGTTAATACGAATTTAGCGTAAATGAGAAAACAAGAGAAAATAACTCAAGATTGTAAAATTGTAAAATAATTGGTATTTCAACTTCAGTTCTTATTCATTTGATTTTTAATTTTTTATCTTCATCATTTTGTAAAAGTTTTATTTGTTTTCAGTTTTATCCTTCAATCCCAATTTATCAAATATTATTTTCTTCAATTCATTCATCATTCTTTGGATTTCTAATTTTTCTTCTTTGTCATTTTGTAAAAGTTTTATTATTTTCAATTTCATCATTCAATTCAATATTATGCTTTCCAATTTCAACCTTATTGTTTTGATTTTTAATTTTTTTTCTTGATTCTTTTGTAAAAGTTATTATTCTTTTCAAATTCACCCTTGAATCAAAACATTATTTTTATTTTTATGTCAATTTTGATCATTATTTTTTTGATTTTTTTATCCTTTTACTAAATTGATTTTTATTTTTAATTTCACCCTTTAATAAAATATAAAATTTATTTATTTTTTATTTTTTTATCCTATTTATTTTAACTGATATTGTTTTGAATTATTTTACATATATTTTTTTTCAATTTCATCATTCAATATTTGATTGATTGAGAATTGAATTTCATAGTTTTTTTCATGTTAGATGCTTCAGGTCTAATGACCCAGGTCACAGGTTTCAAAAGCAAACATATTTTTTTATATATAAAAAAGAGTTTTATAATCCTCTTTATATTTTTACCGAGTTATTTTAATCTCATGATCTTAGTCACAAATTTGACGAGATATACCGAGTTGGTTTAACTTTGATTACCTTGATTACATGTTTTTCATATTAACTTAATTAACAAAAATTAATTTTTTAAAATTTGTTTTATTTTATTTCGGTATTTGAATATTATTTTTTGCAATATATATATATATAGTGCCGCGACCAAACACAGTTACCAAGGCTAATGTATAACAATACATTTTTATGCGGCATTCCAGTTTTTTTCTTTTTTTTTTTATAGAAAAAAGCTAATGAATTCTCTGCGTCATTTAAGTCCAAACTATAGAATATTTCGTGATCATTGCTCTTGAAAACCATGATTATTTTGACACAACAAACAAATAGCAAGCACATTAATTTGTTGTAATATATAAAGCTGAAAGGGCATTGAAGCTACACGAAAATCACTTTCAAGTCTAGCTCATTGACACCCAAACCATGTAAATTTGAAATTGGATTCAAATCTCTGCCTTGGGAGTCGCAAAAGCACCACTTATTAAAAACAAAAACGCATAAGTAATCCCATAACCATTTGATGCAATATTAGTACTTGGTTAAAAAAATTGCAGAGCTAGCAGACAGAGAAAAGAAAGCCTCATGAAACCCTAATTTGGCCAGCCAGGCAACAGGGGGTTTCTTTTGTAAAGTGGTCGTTGCTGTTGGCACAGCCTACAACATTAGCTAGCTAGGATCATTGTGATGCAACGCCTAAGCAATAAAGTCAGTATATATGGAAAGGTGTTACGTTCTACAATCCAGGGTTGGCAGAAAAAGCTCACAGACATAGCTTCGTTGCACAGTGACTGGTTTTTCACCCCTTTTTTCCCCTTGGCCTGGGATAGATCAATGGCAAAAACAAACCCAAGTAAAAAAAAAAAAAAAAAACAACAGCAGGGATCATGCATTGCAGTTGACCCTACATCCAGTTGAACATTCTCTTGCACTTTAACTGTATTTTAAAAAAAAAATTAAGTTTTTTTTGTATTTTTAAATAATTTTAATAGGTTGCTGTAAAAAGTAAGTTTTAAAAAATAAAAATAAAATATTATTTTAATAGATTAAAAAGATAAAAAACAAAAAAAACTATGCGAATGTCTCTTTCCATTCACGACACTTCTCTGTTCAAAAGCATCCAAAGTCAAGATCAGGATCCAGATATTTGTTCAGTGGACTTCATTGTTACCCTTGCAGACTCGCCAACATTACATTTCCACATCTAATGTTTATAATCTTCCATTTCCATCCCTTTTGTTTCTAAAATGTTACCTCTAATTTACCATTAAATAGCGTCCCTTTTGAGTTTATTTATTGATTTATTTTATATTATATTTAAAATTTATTTTCTGAAAAAAATAAGAGAAAGTAAGAAAACAATTAAAAAAAGGGTCAGTTTTTAATTATTTAGTAGTTATTAGTAAGAGGACAAAACTAAAGCTTCTTAAGACTATAGTGGTAAAATTGGAAAAGGAAAACTTTCAGGATAGAAATAGAACATTGGTGAATCTATAAGGGTAAAATATAGTTCCTTTTGATTCCTCTCCTCCTCTCTGTATTTCTTGTTACCTTTCCTTTTCACTCTATCATCTCTAACTCTGTGTCCTGATAAAAGGAGCTGGCCTCTGCGTGTGCATGTATTAGACTTCGAGACCAGAAAGAAAGTGATCTAAAAGGAGGTGTTGAAGAATATGGATCTTCGTTCTAGAAGAGGCAGAGGAGAAAGATCAGAAATGAGCCCAGACAGGGTCAAAGTGTGCATGCAGCAACCAAAGGTCAAACCCATTAAAAAGGTTCAAGTTGTTTACTACCTATCCAGAAATGGCCAGCTTGAGCACCCACATTACATGGAAGTTGCCCATTTGGCCAATCAACACCTTCGTTTGAGAGGTGGATTATAACAAGCCAATTGAATTCTTGCTTCTTTCCTTCGTTTCTCAATGTTATTCTTGCCTGTGACATTCCTTTGTTTTTCGTCCTGTACATGATAGATTTCACGGATCGGCTAACAGTTCTCAGAGGAAAAGGCATGCCCTCTCTATATTCTTGGTCTTGCAAAAGGTACATGCTACTGTTACATGTTGACAGTCTCTGATTGCTTGTGCTAAATTTTCCTTATGGTCTACATTTACTGTTTTGATTTTCATTTAGGAGCTACAAGAATGGGTATGTTTGGAATGACTTGGCAGAAAATGATACCATCTATCCATCTGATGGAGCTGAATACGTTCTCAAAGGGTCTGAACTCGTTGAAGGATGCCCTGGTCAGTGTCTCTCTCCATTAAATGATTGTTACAACTTACAAGTTGCACACAGCACTGTATTGGTGGGCTCATTTGTAACATGCATTTCTTTTGCAGAAAGGCTTCAACAACTTCATGTAAGCAATAATAGACAAGTAATTCAGGAACCCAATCTCCATGCAAAGAGAAAACAACTTCTGGAACCTATTCAACAGCCCAGACAACTCGAAGAAACGCATGGAACCAAGTACTATCAAGAATATGATGATGAAGAATCACAGGAATCACAAGAAGAATATGAAGATGAAGAGAAAACAAGCTATACAAGCTCCACAACACCCCACTCTCGCTGTTCAAGAGGGGTATCCACAGACGAACTTGAAGAGCAAGTACCCCGCAAAAACCCCACCACCGAGTCAACTCAACATCACTCCCCCCCAGAATCAACACCCTCAATACTCTCTGAGAAACCCCGTCAAAGCACCAACAATACCTCCAAACGTTTTGAAGACGGTGACCCCGTTGCCATCGAGTCAGTACCGGGTCGTAACTCGGTCTTACTCCAACTCATTTCATGCGGAAACTTGACTGTGGCCAAAGCAAAAAACAATGTGCCTAGTTTAAAGCAACCGGCTGCAGCTGTGACAGTGAACGGTCCCAATGCTAATGTGGTTAAAAGGAGTGTAAGCGATCTTCATAGAGGGGTCTTGTATAAAACGGCAGTTAAGGTTGCTGAGGAAGAGATGATTAGCTACATGTCCGAGAATCCTAGGTTTGGAAATCTACAGTCTGAAGAGAAGGAGTATTTTAGTGGCAGCATTATTGAGTCAATGAGTGAGAACCGAGTTGTGGACGAGCCTGCTTTGAAGAGATCCAATTCCTATAATGAAGAAAGGTTAGTCACCAGTCATTAGTGATCCTATCTTATAACATTTTTGCAATTATTTGAAGTCTAGTCGAGTTGACTCAGTTCAGTTTGATTTTGACCCTCAAACAGTTTGCATGTTGGCCATCCATGTTAGATGAGACCTTGGTAGCATAGTGGACCAGCTGATATGGATTCCAATTCCTTGACGAGCCAATTATAAATTGGTCCCTATACTTATAATAATAATAATAATAATGTAATCCCCATAGTTCTTAAAATATCTTAATCCGTTGACCTTATCTGGTTGTCAAGTCTGTAACAAAAATCGAGGGAGGGACTAACTAAATGAATGAAATATGGAAACACAGGGATTGATTTATTATTTTTCAAGACTAGAGGACTGTTATTACTCTATTTATTAAGACTACAACGACTGGTTTATAATTTACACTTCTGACTTGACCTTTCGAAAATTACCAAAAAAAGGGTCAAATTAGAGCGGTTGTAGTGGAGACTTTAATTATTAAAGTTAAAAGATTCATATCTTCGACTTTTTGAGGAAAAGAAAGCATAATAACTCCCATGGTAAACGCACTGTAACAAATTGAGAATCCTCACCTTTTTACTTTAGTTAATTTCCACCAAGTGATGATTATCTGGTTGATCATGGCTAGAAACGGTACCTTCGAAAAGAACGAGCAAAGTTGCCTTTCCCGTTGCTTTAATTTTTCGAACCAACTTTTTTTGGTTGCCTGTGTTTGTTTTGCTAGCTTGTCGATTCGTATTGCTTTGTTTTCCTGTAGTATAATGTATTTTGCTTGCCATTTCTAATCGTAGAATTAAATTTAACGTTTTCCCTTTGTTAAAAAACTAACCCAGGTGCTCCAAGGCTGGAATGGAGGATGATCAGCAGGAAGAAGTGAAGGAGAAAGCAGCAAGAGGCAAATGTATCCCTCTCAAAAAATCTTCGTCATCTTCGAAACAAACCAAGAAATGAGTACTGATGCGTCCCATTGAGTGGAAGTGGTTGCAGCATTAATTATTACTAGCAGTTATTAGGGTTTTACCTAGTAGGGTAACTGTGGTGCTGTGGAAATTAATTTGACAAGGATGTTGTAAATCTTGAAATTGGAGACGTTGAGAAATGGAAACCATGGTGCTAGCTGGTGTGATTCCATTCATTACTGTTTGTCTTTGTGTGCTTTAATGAGATTTCGATCATTTTCATTATGACTTCTACCCTTCAATCTGTGGTTCTCATCATGCAACCATCTTCGTTTGCTTTCACTCAACTGATGCATCTTTGATTGGATTCGATGTGGGAAAATTGTTGAGTGGAGACAGGTTACTGAAAGAAGCCTAGAATTTCCTATCCTTGTGTGTTATTATCACTGTAATCATCATACCAAAGAATCCAACCAAATTTGATGTCTTTGGCACTTGTCAAAGGGCAAATTCATGCAATTAAAGGTCCCCAACGTGATCCATGCTGACAAAGGATATCAACAGACAATCGTATTATTTGACCAATACATGTAACCATCATCTATCCACCATTTGCACCTTCCCTAGCGGGTATTCTTAGACCAACGAGTCCAGCGCCTGCCTTTTTCTTATTTCTTAGCAAAATTCCAGATGAACTTTTTTTTACTGAGATCCGATGTGTGTAGGCCCGAATGGAGTTGATACAAATTAATCGGGCCTGAGTTAAAGAAGTCCAGGACCCAGTATCATTCTGTGTTTTCTCCTGATTAGATCCTTGGGATTCTTCTAATCTCCTTGTCCGATAGACGTAACAAAACAAGTCTGACCTAAACTAAGAAAGATCATGAGGCATCAAGCCTAGAATACATGGGTCCGTAAGGACCTAGCAAGCCTAGGGTCTACTAGGCCCAGCAACTATCTTCATCTTGCTGTTTGGACTTCTAGAGGCAGTCTGGTTAAATCCAAATTCCAAGGAACTTCGTAAGAAAATAATCAAGCTTTTAATTAGGAAAAATAAACATGAATTGCTGGTCACGAACTATTGCTAAGATATCAGCGCGACATTTTCGGCTAACCCACGGATGTTGGCCTTGTTGAAGTAGTTTTTCAGCTCAGGATCACTTTCATAACGTTGATCAATGGGTCATGGGCTCATGGCTCATGCAATAAAGCAATTTCAATGCACGTGATTTGATTCGATGTGAGCTTAAAGATCTCCCCAAGACAAGGTACTTGATAAAAGCACCCAAGATTTCCAGGGCATTGCCGAAAACGATGGTATTTGCCCTTCGGATCCACCATAACACGTTAAACTATAATTTTTTTGGGGGGAAATTTAGGCCTACCCCTCTTTGTTTTCCCTTGGATCTGCTTTAATTGCACCAGAAATCTTTTAATATTTCCTCATCCATCAGGTCAGCTTCAATATTTCATAAAATAGAACTTTGATAGAGAATTCTTGGCGCGACTTAAGGAATATTGAAGCAAGCCAACCGACACTAATTAATTCCTAGAGATAGTAATGCCGCAAGACTTGCTGTATATCTTATTTTTTTGTACATGTGACAGTACTCTTCCCCTCCTCAATATTAGAGCCACTGCTTACTTATTTTCTCACCCTAAACGAGCAAGCTCTCACTATAACATAATATCACACTCGTTTTACCCTTCACCTTTGTTTCTCATTTTCTCAACTTCTGCTTTCTTAGTTCCTCACTCGATCTTGCCACTAAACCATGGCTAGGCTGTTACTATTTGCCTTGTGTGTGCTCCCTTCACTTGTTAGCGCATGGAGAATGGGAAACCCTTTCCATGTCCGAGGCCGCGTCTACTGTGACACTTGCCAGTGTGGCTTCGAGACAAAAAAAACTACTTACATATCAGGTACGCACGCACGCACTCCTTTTTATCCTCACTAATTCTAATTATTGCAGCTTTTCTCCATACAGATAATGGGTTTTATTCAATATACTATAATATCCGATCGTAGTTCTTGATGAATATTGTGACGTCCTCCAGGTGCAACGGTTAGAATTGAATGCAAAGACAGAACAGACTTACAACTTAGATACAGTATGGAGGGTGTGACAGACTCAACCGGGGCATACAAGATTAAGGTTGTGGGCGACCAAGCGGACAGGATTTGCCATGTTGTTCTTGTTGATAGTCCACTGGCTGACTGCAAAACGGTACACCCAGTACGCAACCGTGCTGAAGTTATTCTAACCCGTTCCAACGGTGCCATTTCTGATCTTCATTACGCTAATTCCTTGGGGTTTGTGAAAGACGAGGCATTGCCTGGGTGTGCTGAATTGGTCAAGAAACTTCTAGAATCCGATGAATAGATCAACAATGAACATTCTTGATAGGCTACCTAGTCCCATCTTTTAATTACTTATGGTGTTCTTCTTGGTTTGATGTTTATTTATTTGGTAGCTTGTCTCTTAGCTCATGAGACTACATATGATGTCATTGTTTGCGCTCACCTATTTTGTTTTGTTTTCATCTACTTGATCAATAATACTAAATTTATGACGAGTGTGTTTATTCCTTTTCTTTTGCTTAGATTGTAGCTTTTAACATGAAATTTCTTTTCTTGAAATCATAAATAAGAGGAGTTGATATTTAATTTATTTTTATTATATTTTTAGAGAATAAATTTCATTTAAAATTTAATTTTTAATATTCAAAATAATTCAAACATAAGATTTTATTAAAATATTTTAATTGAATTGAATTTAAAAAGTATTAAACATGCTATTAAAAAACATTAAATTTTATATTAGAGTCTTTGATTATGAATTTCCAATCAACTCTCGAAGAAAAGGATGATATTATCTATTTTCCAATACATTTGAGGAAAAATTAATAAAATCCAAAACTTATGAATCAATTTATAATTGAGTAATACATTTGGCCAATCAATGATTTAATTACTTTTAAATTTTAACACTATAGGTATTCGACTAATCTTTTTTGATAAACTAAAAGTACTTAGCTAGAATCAACTCAAATTGTACTGGAAATTAAAAAGAAAAAAAATTAATAAAGACGACGCCGTTTGGCTCTCTGCCACGGCCCTCGCATGACGAACCTCTCCCTTGTCTCGTTCCTTAGAAAAGGTAAAATGGATTTTTATGGTCCTTCAAGTTTAAGACTTTAGTTATATTTACCCCTCAAGTTTAAATTTAATCTCACGAGACCTAATACTCTCAGTTATTGATCAAGTGTGATTCCTCCATGGCTAATGGTTGGAAAGACTGATCAATAATGTCAATTTTATAAGATTGTGTGTTTTGATTCAGTCATGTAGTAAGATAAAACAAGAAAAAAAAAAGAAGAAGAAAAAACTCGAAACTAAAATTTAGTTCTTTTCTTCTAAAAAGATTTAAATAATAAAGGAGAGAAGGAGAGAGAGAACTTTTTATTGATTTTGTTTGAATTTTATTTTGAAGTATTTTGTGTCTTTGTAATTTTAGGTTTTATTTAAAAAAATCTAATTTTCATTTTGATTCTTTTATTTTTATTTTTTATTCAATTTTAATTCTTGTTTTTTTTCTAAGTGTGTTTGGTAATAGGCTTAAGATGCATTTCAAAAATATTTTTTATTAAAAATAAAATAATATTTATTTTATTTTTAATATTAATACATAAAAATTATTGAAAAATATTTTTTTCGATGTAAAAAGCAGGTTAAACTATGAAAACAAAAAACTCTCTAAATTAATTTGATCATCCTTGTGGCATAATTCAAATCAAATCAGTGATATCATTAACAAGTTTCTTACATTAGTGATAGATTTGGATGGATGGACCATGCATGACAAATCGTTGAAGCACAAGGTTTTTAGTGACCAAAATTGAAAGTAAAGGGGCTAAAGTGACCACTTGTAAAACCTCGAGGGACATTGGAATTTATTTTCACTCCTTTGAAAACGTCCATTTCTGTGCGTGCATCTGTCAACTCTGTCTTTCTTGTAATATCGAGGACGAAGAGTTTTAACTTGTTTGCCATTCGCGAACAATCACTGTTAAGTCTTCTTTCTCTACTTTGTGTGTGTGTTTGTGTGTGTGTGTGTGTGTGTTATTGAAAAGTTTTGGATCGTGATTCTTGTGCTGATTTTTTTATGGTGCAATCCTGTTTCTTTTTTTGTTGGGGTAGTTTGATTTGATCATAGGTTTTGTCTTTTATTGAAGCTGAATTTGAAGTGGGATTTTGATTTTGATTACCATGAAAACAAAGAGAAACTTTAATTGGTGCCCCCTTTGCATGTGTTTTCCTCTTAATCTTATCATGTTTGATCCACGAAAGGTTTATTTTTTATGATTATTTGAATTTCATGGAACCTGGAATAGTATTTAAGTGAACTGCTCAATGCAGTATGATTTAGTATAGTGAAGAAAATGTTAATTTTCTCCACGGAGAGGAAAAGAGGAGGAAGAAATTTATGGGTTTCAATGAAGTTTCGCTTTTGGTTTGTGCTTAAAGACTAACTGTGTTTAACGGGGGATCGGGTTCTAAATTATGAGCTTTGGTTCTTCTAATGTTTATAGATAAATAATTATAGTAGCATTTGTTTTTGAGCTTAGTGTAGAATGAATCTTCATGTTTAATTAGTAAAATCGAAATAATTTGTCGGTATTAGATTTTCTATGTTTCTCATATGCTGTTTCTAGGAAAAACGAATCCATTTATGTTAGCTAACATTTTTTCCCCTTTACTGTGTTGATATTTTCAGTTTGATAAGGGATGGCAGCTGGCGCCTTGCACAGATCCATTAGGACCATTCAGCTCCATGGTGGTAGCAATGATTCTGCCTCTACTAAGGAATTTGGGAATTCCTCATTGAAATTTATCTCAAAGGGTTTTACAGTAGATGTAAAGTTTCTCAGCGACAGGAGTCACAGTTTTAGCCACTGCAAAATGCATGTTATTCGTGCAATTTCTTCTCATGCATCAGTGGTGGATCCAATCTTGTCTACTTCACACGTGACCACCAATTTCAATCAGAACACATCAAGTGAGTGCGATGGTTAACTGTTCTTTTATAGTTGACTGTTGTGGTCTTGAATTTGTTTCTTATAATGGCCATCGTGGTACATTGCATCATATTCCATCACATATGCTTGCTTAATAAATCTGTTAATGCAATGGCCTTTATGAAATATTATCAGATAACCATGGCAGACCATTCTCAATTTCAACTTTGCTGAATAACAATTTCCGATGTCTGTGGTGTCAGTTAATTACTTGCTTGTGATCTCTTTTTGGCAGTCGAATCTTCCTTGATATTGATCCGGCATGGTGAATCTATGTGGAACGAGAAGAATTTGTTCACTGGTTCTGTTGATGTGCCTTTAACCAAGAGAGGCATAGAGGAAGCCATTGAGGCTGGTAAGCGAATTAGCAGCATACCAGTGAACATGATTTACACATCTGCGTTGATTCGTGCACAGATGACAGCTATGCTAGCCATGACTCAACATCGTCAGAAGAAGGTACCCTTGTTCATGCTTCCATAGCATGACAGAACTTCACTTTACACACACATTTGGCATGTCAAATCATGTGAGCAAGTCACATATAGTTATGTCTTCTTTCCATTCCATTTGTCTTGTATTACAATCCCCACATTATCCAATATCTTATTATGAATGGAGCAAACTCAGTTGATGCAGTTTGCGCTGGCATGCGATATCAATCAGTCATGAATCTTCACTGTAGAGGGACACAGTGTTCAATCTAAAAAACTTCTTCTGGTGCTTTCTTGCCTTTTTTTACTGAAAGAAAAATGTTGCAACCCAGCCCAGCCTCATGAAGAATTCCCATTTGGTGTCTTAATTTTTTTTTTCAAACAGTACACAACACGTTTAGGTTCAAATCCTCCATGTTTAGCCCAATAACTTTTCTCCCCTTCTCGATAGTGTCCCCAGCTCCCACTTTTACTGGAGGCTTCCTGCCTGCCATAATATGGACACACCATTTGTAATAACAAGGCCTATCCATTGTTGTAAAAGGTGCCATATGTTGGCTGGTTTGTTGTTTGACTACCATAGATGGCCCAGTAATTTTTCTGTTCCTTTCAAAGCAGGATAATAACATATACGTCCTCATGGGCACACCTTCCTGGGGGCTGGGGGGGTTACAAAAGATGTCTTCCTCAGCACGGCTTGACTGAAATATCAACCTCACATCATCAAGTATTTATATGCATGCAGAACTCATCTTTTGTCATTTCATAGATTAGCTTTCAAAAATACAGCATATGCATTTAAAGCATGGGTGGGAATTCCATGATCCTTTTCATTTGTGATCATGTCCTTGATCAACATTCTCTGTTCTCTTTTTATTTTCATTTGGGCTGTATTCTCATGAGCTCAGTGAACATAATGTTGCTCATTAGTTCTTTAGGGTGAATTGGAAATCATGGAGCATGTTACTTAGTTATTCGGTCAGTTACTTGAATATAGTGATCACTTCAAAGTATCCTGTTTGGGAGTGTGGTTGCGGTTGCTTTTCAAAGTGCTTTTTATTCCGAAATGCATTAAAATGATGTTTTTTTTATTTTTTAAAAATTATTTTTGATATCAGTGCATCAAAACGATCCAAAACATAAAAAAAGAAGTAATTTTTAGCAAAAAAAAAAGAGAATTTTTTGGAAACGCGGGTTGGCCCGCGTTTCCAAACGCTATGGCTAGTTCTGAAGTCCTTGTAGATTTATCTTTGCAGAACAAATTGTAGGGAAGTTAAAACTAGCTGTCTTCGACTAGTATATAACATTCAGTAGTCAATGGAACTGATAATTTCAGAATCTACAGAATTATATGTTTTAACCTAATTCATATGTGTACTGTAGATACCCATTATTATGCATGATGAGAGTATACAAGCAAAAGAATGGAGTCAAATTTTCAGTGAAGAAACAATTCAGCAATCTATTCCAGTCATAACTGCTTGGCAATTGAATGAAAGAATGTATAACCCTTTTACTCCTTTCTGTTTCTTTGTTTTTTTTAAAAATAATATATTTACATTTAAAATTTGCTAGCTACAATGTAATCCATTTTCTTCAGGTATGGGAAGTTGCAGGGTCTTAATAAGGAGGAGACGGTTGTAAAATATGGAAAGGAGAAAGTGCATGAGTGGCGTCGAAGTTTTGATAGTCCTCCCCCAAATGGTGAGAGCTTGGAAATGTGTTCTCAAAGAGCTGTTGCCTATTTTAAAGAAAATGTAAGTCCATAAACATTGTATCCCATAATGCTTCTTATTGATACAAATCTCATGAGAGCCTTGAAGGGGGTGAAGCATAAACATAATGTGTTAGGCATATGCATATAGGGTTTACATGCATCTCTATGGGTTCATCTGGTCCATAAGAAACATATATTGCAGATTGAACCCCAGCTTCAGAATGGAAGGAACATAATGGTTGCTGCCCACGGGAATTCTCTGAGGTCCATCATTATGTATCTTGAGAAATTAACTTCTCAGGAGGTAATGCACTATTTTCTTAGGATTGCTAAGTGACTAAAAATGCTTTCATCAATTTGCTCAAGTTTTATTTGTTTGTTAAACAGGTTACGAATTTGGAATTATCTACTGGGGTTCCATTACTTTACATATACAAGCATGGGGAATTTTTGAAGAGGGGCAGTCCTGTTGGACCTACAGAGTATGGAGTTTATGCTTATACCAGGGTATGAACTCTATGCTCTTTGTTATACTTGGTCATGTCATTTGTGAATTTTTCACTCTCAAATTTTCAGTTGTTTGTTCAGATCTTTACTTATTTGTAGTTCTCAATTACCATCAAAGGCAAGTATGATTGAAGAAATAAAATCCTTAAACTTTGTTTGTTTTGCATTGCTTGACTGAAATAATTGGCATCTGATTTTTGAGTTATCAAAGTCTTTATTCATTACCAAAAGGTCCATCAGGATGTCAAGAATCATGTTAGTTTTTTATGCATAGACAAACATGCTCTGTTGTCCATTTGACCTGCCGTACTGTTCTTCATTGATTGAGACCTTGCCCATCCAGTAAAAATAAAAAGGGCATTATCAAGCATCTTCAATTCTTTACTTCTCTTGTGTTCGCTTCTACTTCTAGGTTTCTTATGTATCCATTTCTTGCTCAACCTGTTTAGAAGCTCTTTTATATCCCTTACCAGCTAGTCGTTTTCATGGTAACAATTTTTTTGAGTTACATTTCAGTAAAGCAACTTGCAGAAAGGAATCTTCTATTAGCTGTTGCAGTCATTACTGAAACAAGTTTTAAGAGGAACAATACTTGTTGATTTTCTACATAATTCTATTTGTTTCAGTTTGCCTTTGTTTCACCATTACCACCAGCAAGATTGAGATCTGCATTGATTCAAAGCTTGCTGTTTGATGATCCTTGGTATTCATTGAACTTTTCACACTGAAATAACATAGAAAAATCATGTACAATCTTGCCCACAAAGAATGTTTTCTGTCTAAACATGTCAGAAGTGGCTGATAATCATGTGCCTGCTTGCCCAAGGAGATAGTTTTCAGTTTTTGATCACTTATGTCTGATAAATCACATACTAACTTTTGAAAAGTACCATTCTAATGGAACTTGAAAATTGGAAGCACGGGCTGTTGTTAGATTTTAGTGAGGGTCAAGAAAGATAAGTAAACCCAAAATCTTGTCTTTGAGGTTATATAATGGACACATGCTTTGACCACAGAGAGGACATGTTTTGGGATGAGAGGGTAATATTGATATATCTAAGTATTTCATTGTGATAATTAGGAAAAAAAAGGATAGTGAACTCAGTAGAAAAAGTTCCATGCTATCAGATAGAATGTCCTAGTTTTGCTCAAGTCTTCCTCAGCATGGGAAAATGAAGTGAAAATGGTTTAAATAACTGTTTCCGTGACTCTTCTTTTAGCTGGGAATGTGTTTGTCATATGAAGTAACATTAATTCAGAGCAACATTGGTGTAGATCCTTGTAGGTTGCTTAATGTGGTGTTATCTTTTTCTGCTACTGTTGGCTGTTTGTTTAGTTTGTCTTTTGCAGTTTCTGTTGGAACTTTATGCTTCAGTCCTGGTTTTATTGCATATAAGCCTAGTTTTTGATATGGAACTTTATTATTACAAAGAAAGTATTTAGTTGAATCAGTTTTTTTTTTTTGGAACCATCTCTTGTTATTAGATCCCATTAATGGCTTGTATGCACAATAGTTGTTTCTAAAATTCCTTTTTGGTAGACCTGTTTATACAATATGTTGTGCAAAATGTATGTTACTTAGTAAGCAAAAGCAAAGATAGTTTACTGAATTTTTTCAATCTCTAAATGGAATTCATGTTCATGAATTTTCTCATGGCCTTGTCGTCAATGCTTTGGTAATTCATCTTGTGCATTAACTTGTTACCTATATGTTAACCTCATTCAAAGATAAAGAGCAGATGATGCCCCTTCAGCATGTGCAAAATGTTCCTTAATAGCGGCTTCTTTCCCCTGCTTTCTTAGGCTGATCTATCACAATTTGTTTTTTGTCCTTCACAATTCACCAGCATATTGTAACATTATCTTTCTTTGAACTGATTTCTGATATCTTATCTGCTTGCTAAATGTTCTTAATGCAGAACTTAGCTCTTTACAGGCAAAAATTGGATGAGATGGTGCAATAATCAATTCAAAAACCTGGTAAACTTCTTGTTTGATTTTAGATATTGCCAAAGAAATGTATATTAAGGAAATCACTGTTTAACATCTGATGCGCAGCCTCATCAATTTAATGCTCAATTTTTCTCTACGGTTTTGCAGGGAATATATATATATTATAATTTTCCTGGAGATTTCATAAAGCACTTGAAACTTGCTGACACTTGAAGAGTACAGTTCTTCACTGATTCTACATTGCGCACATGTGGCTACTACTTTTTCAGTCAAACCACAGTGGTCGTCAAAATGCTAGAGAGTAGTAAGGTAGTTGATGGCACAATATTAAAAGATTTGGGAATCTTTTTGTACCTGTTCAGGTTGCAAATCTTCTGCTATTATAAAGTGAGATTCAAAGAAATAAAGCTAACAAAGAAACTATGGTCTTACAATTATTAGTTTCTTATAAAATGCTGATGATTGTCGATGGTTGCTATTAGATCACCTTTCCCACAAGGATGATGGGAAATCGACGCAATGTATTCAACTTTAACTTTGATAATAGAATCATCTTCTGTTGAGGGCATGGCAACCAAGATGCCGCCACGCTTGGTCAAACGCTTGTTAAAAAAATACCAAGACCCTGAATATTTATTGCTGTGGCATTTCACATGAAAAAAAGGTGGATTCTGTCAAAAAATGCAACGCATGTAGACACAATAGCAAATATTCGGCCGTTGAATTGCAGTTGGAAATGGGTTTCGTATATGAGAACATGTCTTTTGTAGTTGACCCAAAAAATGTGCAGGTTGCGGTGTATCTTGTTTTTCTTCCTTCCAGGCTTGGCCTTGTAGTAGTCGATATACCTTTCCATATATTAATCAATTAGCTCCAACTTACGCTAATGAATTTATTCACTCTTAATCATGTGGTAAGGATTTCCTTGACCAAGAAACTGAAATCAAGGTGGACAGTGGCATCTTCGTAGTTGACGTTGAAGTGCAATGAACAAAGAAAGCAAGCGAGGTTCAGAAATCTTAAATTTTGTTAATGTTATGAGGGGATTTCATTTTTAAGGGGTACTTGAAGTTGCCTACTGTTAGCGTCCATTGACAATATAGTTGCAGAATTCCTTCTGCTGGTCACGAAGGTGAGGCCTTGGATGATTTGTTAATTTCTAATTCTTGTGATCATCAACGGTGAGGCCTTTTCCATTAACAGGTAAAAACAAATGATGGGTCCTTGTCGATCCATAAAAGAAGTTAGAAGACTCGAATCTATTAAATAAAGGCATTCAAGAAAGTAGTATTATTCAGTTGAGTACAATCAATAAAATTGGATTTGCTTTCGTCAAAAAAAAAAAAAAAGGTTGGAAGAGCTCCAAGACACAAGTGATTCTAACCCTAAGAATATGCGTTCTGTTCTCACCATCTCAGATACGATAGGACAACTCTTGCAGGGTATTTTTCGGCTACTCCTTTGGTCATGTAAATGAGGAGGATAGATACGATCTGTTTTCTCATTGTGCCTGCTCAGAAGCCGTGTGTAGTTCAATTCTGCAGAAGAATGGGGTCTGCAGAAGAATGAGGTGTGTAGAAATATTGGTGAATGGGCAGCAGAGTTGGTCTGGATATCATGAATGTTATTTGTGTATGGAATTGGAAGAGAAGGAACAGTGCCCTGAATCATGCGGATGTTTAGCTACAAAATACAAGATTATAATTTTGCAAGAAGCATTTACGAATGAAAGCAAAGAAGAGCAGGGTTCCTGTACAAGATTTCAAGCTCAACTCTTGCCGGGTATAAACAATTTCTCGAGGCCATTGGACTTGGAAACAACCCATGAATTAACTGTGGTGCACTTGCGAGAAACTTCTTATCGGAGGACCTGCGCACCCCAGTGTTAGTCGGGGCTCCGTCTGGATATCTTATGCTAATAAAAAAAAAATCTAAGAATGAATGCTGAAGCAGTACTGTGCTGTTTGTTGCAACTTGGATGTCCATATAAATTTTATTTTCTTGCAAAAATTGTTATCGATGTTGTTGTTACCAAAACATCTATGGATAAACAGAAGCATTTGAATTTTAAAATTTAATCAGAATTATAAGGAGCAGATATATATTCAGATATATATATATAGCTGAATATCTTCTCTCTTTTCACTTTTTTTAGAATGGTTATATTTTATTTTTATTAATAAAAAAAGTAAGATAAAATCTTAAAATTGGGAATTATGGATATATTATAATATTTAGCTCGGCATTTTACGCATAAACTTGGCCGATTGATTGTGTATCCACCACCGATTGCGGTTGTCCTAGTGACTCCGGTTTCTTCAAGAACAGGGAAGACCATCTCCCTTATGTGGCAGAAAGTCTACTGGATTTGGAGGTTTTTGTTTTTAAGAAAAAAATAAACAGCTAAGAAATTGTAAAGCATGACTCATTGGTTTCTCTTTTTAACAGTCTTTAAGTTCCCCGAAAGCATTGGCACCAAAATCTCATTCTTTCGTAACAAGATCACAAAAACTCATCTTTCCATAATTATTTTGACAGAAATAAATAAAAGAATCCACCAAAATTCTTCAGAATTCACCATCTCAGCAAACCCAGAAATTCCCCCCCTTTTTTTTCTCTTAAAATCTTCAATCAACATATTATTTTTGGTAAAGATATTTAATTAATTTAAAATAGGTTCTTGATATGTTTCAAACACGAACATTTAAAGTTTGACATAAATTCCAATTCGTTTCTATGCATTAATAAATGATTTCAAAGTCAAATAGACAAGCGCAAAGATAGAGATGACCAAAGCCAAAAGCCCTAGCAATGCCACCTCTGATGATTCTGCCAAGAATGAAAAGAAAAAGAAGGTATTGTATTTTTCATTATTTGATCCTTCTTAGCTTGTTTCCTGTCATAATACATTGATTTTGTTCATTGATTCTCAAGTTCTTTCAAACGAGAATAAAGGCTTGTATATATATTGTTTCATTGCCTTGAACAATTCTTCTGGTGCAGTCTATTATTCCAAAGATTTTCAGTTCAAAAAGAAACAATAGAAGTGGTTCCAATGATGATGATATTCTTGGATCAGAAGGCAGTGGAGTTTCTCTTGGTATTCCTCTCTTTGACTGAATCATCTTAATTATATTATGTCTTACTTCACATTTAATATAAATTCAATTGATGCCTATATAATATACACACATGTTAATGTATTTCTTTTATTCTGGGTTTGGTGGGCAGATGTGGATAAGAAGATTGCCGCAAGGAAGAAAACATTCACAGAGGCATCCCCCTTGATGAGAAAAAGTTTCTCAGGTATGTGTGTATAATAAATATATTAGGTGTATTTACTCATATTTTCCATGCTAATATATGTTAGATGCATGCATAGTGCTTTATTTGTTTTGTACCATAAAATTAATTGAACCCACAATTTGAAAAACTTGCGTTACATTAACAGTACTAGCTGGCTAGCGTTGTCGCTTTTGATTGAATCTTTACATGTTTTGGGTACAAGCCACGTACACATCAAAATAAGTCCAAGTTAGCCTTATCCTCTATTTCACTATCCTGGTAGCTAACCTAACATCAATGAAGTGTTGATCATTGGCTTGATATTTGTAAACTAAAAGGAAGAAAATAAAATGGAGATATGGGGAGTTTTTCATGTATGATAGCGACCCTTTAGTCCGTATCATTTGAAAACGATGATTTTGGACTTTAGGATTTACTCAGAGTAAAACATGGTGTTGGTTTTTCTTATCTGCCTGCAGAACGACGGAACAGTTCCGGGAGTGAAGGCCTAAATTTATCAAACTTTGATCAATCTATGGCACCAGCAACAGAAATTAAAGAACTCAGGTGTGGATTCTTATCATTTCTTGGTTAAGTAAATTCTCTTATATGTCGACTTTTTCTGCTTCTGGTCAGTCTCATGTTGAACATATCTTATAGAAAAAATCATGTCGTTGGATTGCAGGATATGTGTTGCAACATGGAACGTGGGAGGCAAGACACCCGACCCTGGCCTCAACCTTGAAGATTTCTTGCAGGTTGAAGATTCTGCTGATATTTATGTCTGCGGGTATGAAGAACACACGTTAATGATCTATTTAGCTTTTATTCTATGGCAAGGTGACAAAAAGTGACAAATGGAAAACATGCAAAATTTAATGTGATGACAACTTCCATTGGAGTCAATAGATTCTTTCTTGATGTTTTTTATTGGTTCAGAATCTTTGAGATGAGATCTGTTTGGTGCAACTTGTCTAAAGTTCATACTCTTCAGGTTTCAGGAAATTGTTCCACTCAATGCTGGAAACGTACTGGTGATTGAAGATAATGAGCCTGCAGCAAGATGGCTAGCTCTTATAAGCCAAGCACTTAACAAACCACTGCATGATTTCACGAACTATTATTCCGACTCAAGCCATGGTTCAAGAGGCCTCAACAGCAATAAAGACTCGAAATCACATAACTTCTTTCATAAGCCTTCTCTGAAAGTGCTTAGCAAAAATTACAGGGCAGATAGTAGCCTACTCAAGATCTGCAATTGTCACGAGGAGTCCCAACCTAGAGAGAGGCAGAGAACAAGAAAACTTAGCGACCCCATCAACAAACTAGAATCAGCAAAGGAACTTCATCGTCGTCCAGAAAGCTGTGCCGATGACATGCTTTATATTCCTGACATGCCTACCTCACCTTCCTCACCGACCAACAGGACCTATAACCTTATTGCAAGCAAGCAAATGGTTGGAATTTTTCTTACAGTGTGGGTTAGAAAGGAGTTGGTGCCTCACATTGGTCATCTCAGGGTAGATTCTGTTTGTAGAGGAATAATGGGTCGTCTTGGCAACAAGGTAAGCTGAGTATAGTACTAAATGCTCATCCTTGAGCTAAGCCTCCTTGGCCAAGAAATGTAGGGCCAAATTGGAATATTAAAGTTGCCCCTATCATTTTCTTGAAAAAGGATCATCAATTACCGGAAAGAAAAAAGAGAATTTCCATTTAATATGATTCGATCCTCCCTGTTGTATTAGATAGACAACTATCATCAAAATCTCTTGATCTTATCATGTGTCAGTAAGCTTGGTTATTTTTAATTAACAAAATGGCACGTTCTGATTCAGACTATTAATTTGAGAGGCTTGAGCCTGGAAATATCCAGAGAAGGAGAAAAGTATTATTTGAAGTGCATGTGCAATTAATAAATCTTGTATGCATTTGAAGTTTGATCGGTGCAGTCTTACATTGCAGGGATGTATATCAATAAGCATGTCATTGCACCAAACGAGCTTTTGCTTCGTGTGCAGTCACCTGGCTTCTGGGGAGAAGGAAGGCGATGAACTAAAGAGGAACGCTGATGTAGCTGAGATCCTCAAGAGCACACAATTCCCCAAGATTTGCAAGCATAGACCTCGTCGAGCCCCTGAGAGAATAGTTGATCATGAGTGTGTTAGACTTTTCTTATTATTATTATTTTTCATTTCCAATTCTGTAGGTGTAATATCCAATCTTTTAACTTGGGGCCTTCTGTTTTTAATACTGCAGCCGTATAATTTGGCTAGGAGATTTAAATTATCGAGTAGCTTTGAGTTATGAGGAAACAAAGGTTCTGTTGGAGGATAATGACTGGGACACCCTGCTGGAGAAGGATCAGGTCTGTTGCTTCAATCTATTTCTCAATATCACAAAAAAAAAAAAGCAAGCCGTGAGTCCCCACGCCTTGTCTGTTGTTGTAGTCAATGTCATTTCACCATTAATTTACTGTTGGAAGTAACCTTAACAATGGGCATCCTTTTCTTGACTCTTCTCTGAAACTACACATCATGTTTAATTATTCAGCAATTGATTGTTGGATCATCCATCTAAAAGTTTAAGAGATAATCTGGACTGATCTTTCATGTTTACGCTAGACAAGATATCTAAATCAAGTCTCCTTAAATCGTCACAGAGGTCACAGGAAGTCAAGCCTGCTTCAATTTGTCTAAAGCTTATTAATAGCACAAGCACAGGAGAATGGGATGATCATGCTCTGTGATTCTTTCTAACATTTAAAGCCTAGGAAATTAAAAGCTTAACAGGAAGGAAGATGCTGTTGTTTGACAGGAGATTTTACATCCTTATTTGACTTGGTTTAATGCATTGACTTCAGTTGAATATTGAAAGAGAAGCAGGGAGAGTATTCGAGGGTTTCAAAGAAGGACAGATCTTGTTCGCTCCTACTTACAAGTACACACAGAACTCAGATTCTTATGCTGGAGAAACTGTTAAATCCAGAAGGAAACGTCGAACACCAGCATGGTATTTACTCTTCTAGTATTAACAGTATAAACTACTAATGAAGAAAAGAACAGAAAAATTCATTGCTTGAAGCTCGTATTTCAGGTGCGATAGGATATTATGGCGTGGTGATGGCATTGAGCAGTTGTCCTATGTCCGCCGCGAGTCAAGATTTTCCGATCACAGACCGGTTTGTGCTGTCTTCGCAGCAGAGGTTGAAATGAGGAACAAAACCACTAACAGATTCAGGAAAGGTTACTCCTGTGCGGCTGCAAAACTGGAACTTGATAGCTGCATACCCCAAAGGCATAGCTTATATGAATTCTAATGAAAAACCGAATTGTACATTTCATTAGTCATTTTTCTTTGAAGAGGCAATCAATATAGGAGTATAATTAGGAAACTACTAATTGCGCTTCATAGATTAATGTAGCAAGGCTTTTGTTTACTAATAATCCCACGAGAAAAAGAATTCTAAGCTTTAGCTATTATTATCATTATCATCATATGCAAATTCACCAATTATGCAATTGATATGCAAATTTACTTTGGGAACAAGCACGGCTACTTTGAATAACAATAAATTCTATAATATTAAAAAAATGAAAAAAAAAACTTGAATTTTCAAATTTTGTTTCAAGTAAGTTCATTCCAAGCAATACACTTAAGAACTTTTTATGTAAACCCATGGCATGGGAGAAACAGAAAAGGCAGCCTATGCTGCAAAAGTACGAGAACCAGTGAATCTTATTGCTACGGGATTCGCTACAAAAGAGTTTCGCTGTGGCAACCTTTTACTTCCTGTAGTTAATGTTGATCCCCAGTTTTTGGCAGCTTTGGAGACTCCATGGAGGCAATCGGTTATTATGAATTTACTGGGTAGAAGCAGTGCCTTCAAATTGCTTTACACCAAGATTGAACAGCTATGGAAACCTACTGCTGGTTTTGATGTACTGGATTTGGGATTTGACTATTTCTTGGTCAAGTTTGATGAGAAGGAAGATTTTGACAATGCCTTACGAAGTGGTCCAAAGATGATACTTGATCATTTTCGAACAGTAAGACCACGGACTCAGGATTTTCATGCGTCATATGCCATAATAGATTCTACTAAGGGATCTAGTAAGGCTCAACTGAGGGAAACCCACTTCATCTGAAGCAATGGCCAAAAACAAGGAAGCCCATGTTGATCCAGTGACTTCTTCTTCTTTTTGTCAGACTCCTGCCATACAAAATCACATAGAATCATCGGCTCCATGTGTTGGTATGTCTATTCAGATCCCAGTGGTGGATCCACAACTTATTCAAATGGCAGAGAACACCTCAGGTAGTGTTTTCTGCTACTGTAACTAATACAACCTCACATCTATCACCACAACAGCTTACAGATAATCAATTTCAGGCAGTTAAAAGGAAACCCCCTAACCAAAAGCCTATGCCCAAACCAGAGCCTCCCAGTTCTGTCCCTGGACCGGGGAATGATGGGTCATATCCATGGATAGTGAGGACATTATAGATAGTGTGAATATGGCTGATGCTGTAGCAAACCTGCGGATCCTGCCGCTTAATGATCATATGGCTATCCTTTCTACATCTTAATCATTTATGTGATGGCTCGGCACTTCCGAGGTGCAGGAAACTTGGACTTTAGGTGTTATGTACATGAATTGTCTCGTCTTCATAAACCTGATATTTTCGTAATTGTGGAGAATCACATAGCAATCCCACCTTTGCTTTCATATATGGAGGGATGAACATCCAAAGCATTGTCAGTCTCTAAATAGAGCCCCTAGACATACAAGAAAAACCCTAAAAGGGGTTTATGCACAGCTGTTTTTCCTTCTCGAAGCTCCAAGCCACACCAGTGAACATCATCTTAACAAAAATCTTTACATATATCTAAGGAAAAGAGTACGTACGTGAATCATCCCCCTTTCATGAAAGGAAATCCCTACAATTGGAATACAAAACATGTTACTTATTCCATATAGACAGGATCCACGACGCCAAAGAGTGTTTTGCCTTGAAAAATGAGATACAAAGGCTTATAAGCAAAGGTTATCTCCAGCATTTTATGAAGAAGAACTCCCAGCTTGACCAGAGAGGGGAGAAGAAAAGTGAGCACCATGAGACATTATCTGAAATCAATGTGATCCTAAGCGAGCTATCTGCTAGGAAAGACTCCAGCCAATAAAGAAAAGCAAGTCCTAGTTACCTCCCGTGCTCTAAACCTATGGTATAAATCGATCATGTTCAACCTAGAAGATGGAGAAGAGGTCTCCCATATAGATACCCCGGTAATCACATTATTAAATATTATGTAGAGGGTACCTTTGCTAGAAAAACACATTATTAAAGAAAAAAAATGATGAAAGTGCTTAATTAATGCAATAAAACAAAGTTGGTGTACCAAAATGAGAATTATTAAAGTCTATTATGCACTCAATTGAGATAAATTAAAAAGTTATGTACCAACAACAACATACATATCAAAATCAAAGGACACGCCATCAAATAATTAAACGATTAACAAAGGTAGACAAAAGCACTTGGTAGGAAGTTCTAAAGAAATTGGTGTACTTAAAGGGAAAAAAATATTAAAATTTATGTACTTGATATATTGAGAAAATTTGTAAAGTTGGCATGCTCTATTCGTATAACTTGTAAGACATTATAATTTCTCATTTTCAACATAGGTCTATATTCCTCATTAGCTACTAAATTTGAAATTTCAATTCGAGATATAAATGTAGGGGATATTTAGAAATATGGTAGCGGTTGTTTTTTAAAGTGTTTTTTACTTGAAAATACATTAAAATAATATTTAAAAAATTTAATTATTTTGACATTAACATATCAAAACGATTTGAAAACATAAAAAAATTTAAAGTAAAGAAAAAAAATTAATTTTTTTAAAAATGTTTTTAAATCACAAAAACAAACGGGTTTTTAATCTTCACATATAAAAAAAATATAATGCATTTTAGCTTTATCATGATCGATTCGATACAAGGAAATTCTTAAAATTTATAATTATAAAATTTGGGAAAGGGAATCATAAAGTAAGAGAAACAATTAGAACATGAATGGATTATTTTTATATAAACACCTAAAGGTCAAAATCATAGGATTAATACTTAATTTTGCTTAAATGTATGAAGGATGTGCTTTTAAGATGTGAAAACTATGAATTATTTTGATGAAAAAATAATAGTTTGAAAGTCTTAGTTTTAGTCAAGGGGGTAAAAATTGAAAAAAAAAAGGAAATGGAAAGTAAGGGAAACAATTAGAATCCAAATATACAAGCATTTATTAAATGGTGAAATAAAATTTATACTGTGAAATCTTAAATTTAGTATTAAATTTGTTTATTAAATTTATTAAACTGGTGCCCATTCGTTAGTGGTTTTTCTCTAAGCTGGTGCTGGATGCAGTTTATCCATACCCACGAGTGCCATCAAGCTTTTCTTTTCTCATTTTCCACTTAGCTATTTTAATAGTATAATCGTGGTATACTTTTTTGGCTTATTTGCAGAATAACCTCTTTTTGACTGTTTTAATAGTATAATAGTACGCAATTTATCCCCTCCTTTTGACTTCCGTTCTCAAGAATCAATAAATTTATCCACAACACTGCGACATTCCATGCCCAGAAACCACCATCATGTTCTTCTAAGATCATTGAATATTCAATCACTGGATCCTCGAAACAAGAACACGACGTATTTTTAGTTGTATTATGAGTAATGATTACCTCCTTTATGTATTTTGAGAACCGATGCCAGCACTTCCAGTAAACCCAGCAGGAATCTAAGCAACAAAAAGGGTTATATATATTTAACAAAATATTCAGAGTACGGGTGTTTTACTGTAGCGTCAGATCATTGTTTGGGGGTATTTAAACTTTTCTTCTGTTTTTTTTTCACAAGTAAAATATTTTTTTACCTTCGACAGCAACGGAATGTAGAGTTGTTAATCAATTATTTTTTTAATTTTTTATAAACTTTTAAATAGTAAATATACTTCTTTATCCCGGGATCAAAAAAGTGTTGCTATGTTGGACGAGGATTTTTTTTTGTTTTTTCCATTCTTATATACAATTAAAATACGTATTTAATCTTAAAAAACAAAAAAAAAAGGTTTGTATTTTGGGATCAAGAGACTAAGATAAATTTATAGAAAAAACTTGAACATAATTACAAAACTAATATAAAAAAACTAATACAGAAAGATAAGATCGTATGAAGTCGAATTCCTAACAAATTAAATGTTGAAAGATAAAACTATGAAAAAAAATCAATTACATGAAAAATATCTAAAAAAAATAAGGGTGAAAGAAACATTAACAAGAGGGATATAAATTTTCAATTGGAGGGTTAAGTTGAATTTAAAAAATAGTTTTAATAAAAGAAAAAAACAAATCAAAAGAATGAGGGTTAAACTAAAAAAAAAAAAACAACAAAAACTTTGATTGAATTATAAAATTGAAAGTCAAAAAAACTTCAACAAAAGTGTCAAGAAAAAATATTATAAAAAAGACCAAAATAAAAAACAAAACATATGAGAAATTGCAATTGAATGACTAAATTGAAAAAAAGATCTATACAAGAAATAAGAAAGAAATAAAAAATTGAAAGAATGATGACTAAAATTAAAAAAAATACATATGATAAATTGAAAATAAACAAAAACTTCTATAAATAAAAAAAATGAACTAAATACTAAATTAAGAGAATGAGGACTGGAATTGAAAAGTATAAAATAAAAAAAACAATGTTGTACATTACCTGCTAGGAGAGAAAAAAAAAGGGAGGGAAACAAAAAATCAACGGCAACAATCCAACTATTGTAAACTGCCACACGTCACCCCACATGGAAGAGGATATGGTGGCACATATAAGGAGATAACAAAATGTCCGTTTTGGTCATTGGATGACCCAACACGCACCAGCAGTTTTTCTCATTAAAAAATTCAAAAACAAGGTGAAAGTACTAAAATACCCCTGATAACCCATATAATTACATAAAATACTTGTATAAAAATACAAAAATACTTCCAAATACAAAGTTTTTTTTTTTTCAAGGTTTAAGATGGATTTTCGCTTTACATGAATATTTGAAAACCCCAAAATACTTTTATTTAACAACCCAATAATTTTTTTTATCTTAAAAACAAATAAATATTTTTACGTTAAGAAACGAAAAATCAAGAAAGTTATTGGTTGGTAGTTTTAAATTTTATTAATTTTGAAAAAAAAAATTAGGCTGAAATTTTTTTTAAAATATAAATACCCGTAAAATTTCTTAATGATTAATGAAGTAGTGAAAAATACAAAAACATCTCAGCCTCAAGCTTCATATTTTTCCACTCAAGGACAACATAATATTTTACTGTAACAATCCATTTTACACCATATTAGAGTTTTTGTTAACGGGGCAGTAAAAAAGCAAGATGCCCCACCCTTGAGGTTTTATCTTTGTCCATTGAAGGGTAGCATGATAATTTTACTGTTAGCTAAACTGTGTAGAGTTTTTGTTAATGTTAATATAGCATTGGTTTTCGTTCCATCAAATCAGTGAACATCACTACTATTATGCACACAAAACGAGGGCCTGCCTTCCCTCTCCGCTCTGTTATCAACTTTTGCAGATACCTATCTCTCTTTCCTTCTGTATGCGCTCTTTGTGCATTTTCATCGTTTCACTCGCGCTCTCTCATTCTTACAGTACAAAAACTGCCCTTTTTGAAGTCCTGATAACTGATGCGCTTCAGTGCCATACCTGCATTCATTGCTTTTAATCTTCCCTTTCAGGTTTCTGTTAATATCTTGAGTTTTTGACTTCCCAGCTAGTGTCCTCTTCCCTTCCTCGTATCTTGTTTGAAAACAAATACTCGTCTCTGCTTTTGCCTTGTTTTGTTCTCTTCTTAAAGAAAAGAAAGTTGAATTTTTTTCTATTACAATTTCGTCTTTCATTATCGGGTCTTGTCTCAATCCTATAATTAAAGCTTTCCCCAAGTGGGTTTTTCGTTTCTTGGAGAAAAACACTTTTATGTTCTCATGGCAGGAAAAGTCTGTTCTGTTTCTTGACCAAGGTGTGTGATTTTGAGGTGAAAGGTTTTAGCTTTCTCATACTCTTTGTTTTTTTCATTTCCTTAACTTCTTGGATTTCTCCAAGTGGTTTTATGGGTACTGTTTATTTCCCAGTGCATAAGTTTGGATTTTGTTGAAGCCATTGCCTCATTTGAAGAACTTTCTGTTTACAGGCTTGAGAAATGGAGTTGATTTTATGAACTGTATTTTAGTATTTTGGCTCAAAAATGGGTTCTGCGAGCTCCAAAGTTGACAAAACTGAACCTTTGGCTCTGTGCAAGGAAAGGAGGAAATTCATAAAGCAAGCAATCGATTCGAGGTACAATCTTGCAGCAGCTCATGTCTCTTACATTAACTCTCTTAGAAACATTGGTGTAGCTCTCCGGCGATTCGCTGAAGCGGAGGTTTTGATAGAGTCTTCTCTGTCAACAACCTCAGCCACCGAGCTTGACAAGTCTCCATCACATTCTTCATACCTCTCTCCCTCTCCCTCCCACAATGCAGAGGTCTCAGATTCACCATTGCACTTTGAGAGTCCAATATCACCACCAGTGTTGAATATGAGTTATATGAGAGCTGGTGGAGGTGGTAATGCAGTTACTGTTAAGTTTAATTTGAATAATAGTAGTGATTTTGTAGAGGATGAGTCGTTAGGGTTCTCCATGCCGCCGCCGCCGCCTCCTCCTTTTGAGTCAGGTGGCTCTTGGGATTTTTTTGATCCAAGTGATACTGGTGAGAGTTTTAGATTTGTAGGGCATGGTGACTTGGATATGGAGTTTGATGATATTGGAGGGTGGAATGAGTTTAGGAGTGAAAGGGTTGGTGTTGAACATAGTGTGGTGGATGCAAAAGGAAAATGGACAGAAGTTGGTTTGGATAAAAACAGTCGAGTACATGAAGAAACTTTGAAGCCTGGTGTGGAGCAAAACGGGGTTGAAAATTCTGGCAATTCAATAACTCAAAATGGCAGTTGTAACTTCATAGTGGAAGGTACTGCCACATCATCTAGATTGAGAGCAGTTGAAGGTTCTAGTGGACAAGTACTTGTTGGTCAGATGAGGCATGTAGAAGAGGGGCAGAATGTTAATGTTTCCACCCTTGGACAATCAGGTTCAAAGAGGGAGAAAGCAGTAGCGGTGAACAATTTGTCTGCAGAGAGAGAGGATCCGTCGGAGTTCATTACGCATAGAGCTAAGGATTTTCTTTCAAGTATTAAGGATATAGAGCATCGCTTTTTTAGAGCCTCTGAATCTGGCAAGGAGGTCTCCAGAATGCTTGAGGCAAACAATATCAGGGTTGGATATACTGAGGCAAAAGGTAATTATTTCTGTAAATGAGTCAAATGGCTGAGTTTTAGTTGGCATACTTATTTGTCCACTTAAATTCAAATGCCATGGATGCTTGTTGGTGCAATTTTTTAAACTTTTTTAGTTATCGAACATTTGTGCAAACATAGTATAACCACTTCCATTCTCATAGGGGGGTCATCTGCCTCAGCTATTTTGGTGGCTGTAAAATTTGTTTGCTGTCGTGGAAAGACTGCACTTGTTTCTCATGGTAAGATTAGCTTCTGTTGCGAGTCAATGTTTCTTTTTCTTTTTTGTGGGACAATTCGATCTTTAGGTCAGCTATTGAGAAAGAACATGCAAATTGTCTTGTAGAACCTGTGGTGATTTTGAAGACATAAACAGCTTTCTCAATGTTTTTTTTTTTTTCATATTTCTTTCCATTATGTCAATTCTCCATTTCATGGAGTTGATGTTTTTTTTTTTTGGGGGGGGGGGGGGGGGGGCGGCAATTCAATATTTTAGTCAACTGTTGAGAAAGAATTCGCAAATTATCTTATAGAACCTGTGGTGATTTTGAAGACATAAAGAGCTTTCTCAGTGTGTTTTTTCATATTTCTTTCCATTATGTCAATTCTCCATTGATTTTGTAGAACCTATGGAACATATGACTAAGGTCATTACATGGAAACGGACAGCATCTTTGAGGTCATCTTCATCAAGAAATCCTCTTGTCACGGCAACAAAAGATGATGCCTCTGATAGTGGTAATGATTTTGTTGAAGAGTTCTGCATGATTGCAGGGAGTCATTCTTCCACCCTTGACAGACTGTATGCATGGGAAAGAAAACTCTATGATGAAATAAAGGTATTTTTAAAGCCTTTTTGCTTTTATATAATTGTTTTCTTCTTGACCCTCTTGACTTTGTAGTTTTTCCTACATGACACTGTGTGATGCGAAAATGTGTATTGACAATGTTCAGGGCATATCAATTTTAAGGTGTTCATGTCATATTAAGTTTTTATGGGCATGTTTCCATTATTATATGCTGATTACCACATAGAATCTTTATTGCGTAATGTAGAAAATCATTTGAATGCACATGACAGTTTTGCTGGTGCAGAATGCCTATTAATTTATGTTGTAAACATAGATATGTGTTCATAGAATAGTATATCTAAAGGTCAGCTTTGTGTCTACAGGCCGGTGAATCTATCTGGAAAGAGTATGATCGGAAGTGTGACCAGCTTAGGCACCAGTTTGCCAAAGATCAAAGCGTTCATGTGATTGACAAAACCCGGGCTGTTGTAAAGGATCTACATTCACGCATAAGAGTGGCAATTCATTCTGTAGATTCAATATCAAAGCGGATTGAGAAAATAAGAGATGAAGAGTTGCAGCCGCAACTTCTAGAGTTAATTCAAGGGTAAATATGAGTTTGTTTTCTTTGTCTGTCTTAATATAGTTGAGCATAGAAGCTTTACTACTAAAGTTACTTGTCCAGTTGTCCTGAGATTTGTAACCCTTGAGCTTCATACTGAACTAAATATGTGTTAATTCATCACTATTTTCTGGCATTATATTAATGATCAGTGAGCCTATGCAGGTTGATCAGGATGTGGAAGAACATGCTTGAATGCCATCATGCACAGTACATCACAATCTCATTAGCATACCATTCAAGGAGATCAACAGAAACTCCCCAGGGAGATACTCGGAGGCAGATTATGTCTCAGCTTCAGCAGGAGATTGAATGCTTCGGTTTTAGCTTTGCAAACTGGATTAACAGCCATGCTTCCTATGTGGAAGCTGTAAATGGGTGGCTGCAAAATTGCATCCTGCAACCACAGGAGCGTTCCAAGAGTAGGAGGCCATTCTCCCCTCGCCGACTCTTGGCCCCACCTTTATTTGTTCTCTGTCGTGATTGGTCGGCTGGGATCAAAGGTTTGCCATCTGAGGAACTTAATAATGCCATCAGAACCCTCTTAACTGATTTGCACCACCTAATGGAGCAACAAGAAGAACAGTTACAAAAGGAAGACAAAGTAGTTGATGTAAACAATGGAGAATCAGTAGGCAAAGAGAATGAAAGGAATGATGACGTGTCATCGAGCTTGTACTGCATACATGCAATTTTGACAAAGGTTCTTGACAGACTGAACAATTTTTCCGAGGCATCATTGAAAATGTACGAGGATATCAGGCAGAAAACTGAAGCAGCTCGAGTGTCTTACTTGAATTGCAGGCCGCTTAGGTGTTAAATGTTATTTAATTTAGAACGTATAAGCATTTCCAAGTTTGTGGTTGGAAATAGAAACTTGTACATACGAAATGAGTTGTTTCAAAAGGCTTTTGAGAAGCAATATAATATTTCTTGTTTGGGAGTGAATTTGCAACTTTGGAGAAGCTCTTGTTGCTGTATTTCTAGCAACACTGTTCTGTAGTTGAAGCTGTTCACTTGACAGCTTGCCACTTCTTTACTATGCTGTTTCTGCTATTGCCTACGCGCCTTGGTTGATGTGTGAAAATAATAATGCAAAAGTGAAGGTTACATCTAGCCCGTTGGTTGACGGGGTTTCTTTTCTTATAGAATCTTTAATGAGTTTAATTACCTGCATCTTGCTAGTAAATTCCACTACTTTAAAGTTAAGTTCGAATGGTACCTGTCTTCTTTCTACAATACGGACAGTTCCCCTGTTCTCTCATTAAAAAAAAATTGAACCAAGCATGAGCTGCCGTTGGGAAGAGTTTAGTTGAACAAATTACAACAACGTATATTTCTTTCAATTTTGACAACATTATCCTCACGCACTAGAGGATGCCAGCTTAGGTTTTCGGAGATGCTATTCTACCCTGACCCAAAAGAGTTTTAAGCGAGGAAGAAACAACAAGAATAACGAATGAGAGAATTCATCTCCTATGTGAGAAGCTTTAGTTGTTAACTTTATCTTTTGCTGCCTTCAGCTTCCTATTAAAATCAGAACCCAACGTACTGTGTGTACTGAGCATAAGCTTCTGACTGCATGGCAATTGGGGCCCTTGTAACATGATTAGGAAGATCAAATGCGTCAACAAGCTCCTTCGCAATATTTCTCACTTGGAAACTTAAGTAATCTGTCAGCTTGTGGATTGCCTGCACAAGGCGATAGTAAAATGAATGAAAGTATGCAGAAGACCCACATGTTCTCCATAATCGAACTCATTTTAACGATCTAAAATGCAGAAATCAGGGGGCCAATTGTTGTAGCACCAATATGGCTTCTGGTTCAAAACATCCTGACTTTTTTTCTCTTTCCTTTTTTTTTTTTTTTTTTGTTTTTTCAATTCTGAAGGACATTTGAATACCTTAGCTTTGTTTGGTGCCACATAGTCAACATTTCGATAGGTTCCTATGTCATTCCAGATTTGATTCAAGGCATAAAGATCGCAGACAAGTTTCAAAGCAGCTCGTGTACTTGCATCAGGACATCTAGCACATAAAACGGGAAATTAGAAACTAATTAACGACAATAAAAAAAAGATGGGATGTTCTGTAGATGGGTTTAGGAGGTACTTCTCCACGGTTTCAATGAACTTTGCAAGGATGACAGACTCAATATGAGACTCTGCAAGTGTCAGAAGGTGATTCAAGCATCGATTCCAAGCTCCAAATCCCCCAAGAGTTTTAGAATGCTTGCGAAGTCGAACAGCAGCACTTTGAAGCAATCTAGATGTTCGGTACTGTGAGAAGAAGAATCACAAGAGTTTTAGAAAAAAATAGAGATGATTGCTGGGTTTATGCGTGTGATTTTTAAGAAACAACCAAGGACAAGAACTCACTCTGAAGGCATCCAGTTGGAATTTAGGATCTCGCAAGTGTTCTGTACCTTCCCAGCGTGCTGTTACAGGATTTGGCTGTGAGAGGTATGTGTTCATTGATTCTCTCAAATAGTTCCATGTAACAGCCAGTGTCCCACCTTGAAATTTTTGCTTGTATTGCTTCAAGAGATCAGCTGCTACCTGTATCAAGTAAACATTCAGATCAAGCTTTCATCTGAACAGAAACAATGCTTAGTAATCTATAATACCAGAATTCTAGAGATAGATGGTAATGTTCATAGTGGTTCTTATTTCATTTTATCCATAAATGAACCTTACATCCAGTTTAGTGACAAATCCATCTCATGAACAGTTCAAATCTTTTCTGTTACTCCTAGAGTTTAGCACCATGAATTTTGGTATCCTCGGGATTTATGCAACAAACAACCTAGGAGTTTGCATTGAGGGTTTTCAAGCAAGGACACGATAAAATGAGATGTGCAACCTGTTGTAGAAGTACTGTGTTGTCCCCTTCAAATGTCTGGAATATGTCATGATCATTCCTCAAGATACCAAACCGGTTGACGGCAGCATAACCATGGCCTCCACAGGCTTCCCTACAGACACTCAATGATTTTGCTGTATAGGACGTCACACAAGCCTTGAGGCCTGCCGAAAGTGTATGGACATCTCCAACCAATTGTTCAACATGTGTCGTTTTCATCTGAGAATATATTTCTACCAAATACGAAGTGGCAAAATGAAATGCGTAAGTTGAAGCCAGCATTGGCATGAGCTTGTGCTGTTGAGACTGATAATCAAGAATACTAACTTCAGGTTGCTTGGGAGGACCAAACTGCTGGCGCAATAAAGAATATCGGATGGCAATTGCATTAGCAATCTTGAGGACACTAGTTGAAGAAGACGCAAGGGCTACCCTTCCACCTACAAGTTCCCCTAGTGTAGCAGCAAATCGTTTGTTTATGGTTGGAAGACTACTTGTGTACTTCCCATCCGGGGACACATCTCCAAATCGATTGAGAAGATTATCTAGGGGAATTCTTACTGAAGTGAATCTTAATGCTCCATTATCTACCCCATTCAGGCCAACCTTGTGGCCACAATCATGTATTTCAATTCCTGGAAGTGCCTGGTGGGTCTTCAAATCCCTTATTGGAACAATGAAGGCATGGACACCCATATCAGAGACACCTTTAGCATCATGAGCAGGCAGCATCAGCTTAGCAAAAACAGAAGCAAATTTTCCATGAACTGCAGCATTGCCAATCCACCATTTGATGGCCCCGTCATTGGGTGTGTTAATTATAAATTCATCTGTAATTGGATCAAATGTCGCAACTGTTTGGAGACCTTGAACATTTGAGCCTTTGAAGCACAAACGTTGAGTTTAGTTCAAATATGTCAAGGTTTCAATTCTAGAAATGTCAAGTAAAACACAAAAAATGCATACCCCCACGCGACATTCTCTCACGGAAAAGTAAATAAAAACAGAAAAATGAAAAGCTTAATGACTATAATCTACAATTTGTTCTCTTATGTTTTGTGTTTGTTTTTAGTTAATGAATCAGTTCTGCATCATAGTCATGACAAATAACAATGAAGTGCAAACAAACGACAATGCTTAGATGCCCTTCCACATGAAATATTGGGACCTCAGCCATTTCTAACCCAACTCAATAGGGACTATCACATTCATATCTTCAGAAAGTTTCACTATTTATGCAGAAAATATGTTTCTGCAGGAAACCTCGTCTACTCAAAGATAATGCTTCAATATTACAATTCAAAAAAAAATTAAATATGATGACTTGCAATCCTACTGAAGTTCGTTACAGGTAGAACTGAGAACTAGTTGCGATACTTCGTTGATGTATGATAAATAACATTAATGGAGAAATATTAAGGTAGCTAATACCACACCAGCAGAGGTTTAATTTAATATCAGAAACACAGAGAGAAAGTTACGAAATAATACGGGTAGAAAAGATTACCATGATGGAGCTCCGTCATAGCAAAACAACCTGGATACTCCAAACTGTCAATACCTTCAAAGTACTTATCCTTATGCTTTTTGGTTCCTAGGTTGATCACAGAGCCTCCCCAAAGGCTGCAAATTTCAAAAACTTTCTTCTAAACAGATGATATACAATTCAACAGAAAAACAAAGGTCACAAAATTAAATGCTTTTCTCAGGTTATCATCTTTAAAATCTCAACACCATGAATGATCCAAAAAGAGAAGGAAAAAAGCAGAAATTTCAAAAGACTACATGAAGAAACATAGAGCTTAACAAATTCTAAAGACAGCAAATGAAACAGAGTAATTAGCATGAACAAGGGGATGACTCAGGATAGATGATCCAAATACCATTAGTATGAAATAAATCATTAAAAAAAAGAGAGAGACATGGCTGCATAAATTGATTCACGTAGAACCCTCAGTGAATGCCAAGTACAGAGAAAGCAAATATTCAACAGAAATTCATGAATAAGCAAGCATTACAAGACAAAATACCATGTCTTAATTTCCCTATCTACCTTTCAGAAAAAAAGGAAAAACAAAAACAAAACAAAACAAAACCCAGAAGAGAAACGAAGAAATGATCAGTCACTCACCTATACTGAACTCCCAACTTGATACCAAGAAAGATATCCACAGCACCGGCAGCCTCAACAATAGCAAAATACTTGCCAGGATCTTCAACAACATATTTTAAAGGCCTAATACCAGCTTCTTTAATCAAACCATACATTTGTCTCCAACATAGCTCTCTATGATCATCTTTTGAAATCTCCAGCGGTGTTTGCAACTCTGGCCTTGCATGAAAATACTCGTAAATCTTCTCTTGTATTTCTCTGTATTTCCCTCTCATGTACAGCGACAACTTCTCCGTTTCCACCTCAAGTTTTGCTGATCTTGCACATGGAAACAACCCTAGCTGCTCCTGCGTGTCATGCTCATGCAGAGGGCGGGGCACGGGTGCCAAGTGCAAGGAGACCCGTTGGATTCGTCGAGATACGATAAGTGTTTCGTTCTCGGCCGTGGGATTTTGCTTCTTTTGTTCCATTTGTACCTTTTTAGGGGTTGGTGGTGACGCTGGTGAATCAATGAATGAAGGCAGAGATGAAAGGAATTGCGAGGTTGCTTTCTTTGTTTATACTTTATAGTTTTATACGGGGAAGGGGAGAGAGAGACGTGGGGCCTATAAGAGTGTACAGGTGGCGAGACGTGATGGGAGGAAGCGTGGCTGTTAACATTGGCGCGCCTTTCAACGTCAAAGTGGATATGTTCTGATGATGAAACTGATACTGATAAGAATGTGAAAGAGATTTTTCGGGTTTTGCCACTTCTTTGTTGACATAAAATAAAAAAAAAAGTGGGAGAAATTCTATATGATAATTAAAAGCATCTTCTTAGTTATTTTTTAGAGTTTATTTTAAAAAAATAGATAGATGATAAATAAAAATTATAAGTAAAGATATTCTTATTATTTTTATAATAGAATATATTTTTTTATATTATATTTTTTAAAAATATATAATAAAAAATAACTAATAAAATATTATTATTATCGATATAGAAAGAAAGAAACCGGAAGAATGGAGACAAATAGCCCACACAAACAAACTTTAACGGCAAGGGAGACAAAAGGTTGAACAGATTATTTTTATGTTAGTTGAAGACCAATGCCTCTCTTTTGTTTTTCAGTTAATAAAAAGGTTGGGATCTTAGGTTTATCAAATTAACATAAATTTTCTTCGTCCAATCACGTGGGAGTTGGGACTTGATATTTATAAACATGTGGATATATTTATGTATGATTCGATGTGTGTAAATCTTAATAAAGCAGTCTCCACCTGTTTCCATGGGATTGGACGAAGAAAATTTATGTTTAATTATAATATCAGAAAATTTATGTTTAATCTTAATAAAGCAGTCTCCACTTGTTCCTTGAAACAAATATTATTTCTTTTTTTCTAAAAAATATTATTCCTCTTTTTTTTTTCTAAAAAATAATGTTTGTATCTCAACTTTCTATCTCAATCTTTAATTATAATTAATATTGATTATAATCAACAAAGTTGTTATTATTTATCATTACATATAATTCTTAAATTATTTTATTGAATCCACATATAAACTTTTTAATTTACAATAAAAAATTTCTTAATTTTCCATCAAACATTCTCTCATTTCTCGGACTGAAACACAGAAAATAAAATTTGGTTTTTGAAACATGAATCTCCAGAACATTAGGGAACAAATAATAGAAAATCTAAGTTTTTTGGGATCGAACAAAAGTTTCCCACACAAAAATCTCAATGAGGAATGTGTTTTTGTTCTTTGTCAAATATGATCCGTGTTCATTTATTTTCTATTTTCAACCCCAATTAAGTTCTGATTTCACACAATCGAAACCAATGCATTTTGAATATCCTAAAAATCTAAGCACATTGAAGATGATGCAAGTTGAAAGAAATACAAAAAAAACAATAATATTATAATTTTCGAGGTTGAAATTGCAAAAATTAAAAGTTCAATGAACAAAAAAATAAAAGCACATTGTTCATATGAACAGTTGAAGGCAAAGAGCAATGAGTCTGCATGAACTGTGTTTGGTGTTTAAGTGAAAGACCCATATGCTCTATTTATTTCTTTAATCTAATAAACACGACCAAGCCCTGTGAGAATATTTTAGCTCATATACTAACTAATTAATTTCTCAAGCACGACTACATATTCTACGAAGAATGCTATCACGGTTTGAAATCTTGCCCATTGAAGTACAAATAGGGCTGTTTGCCAGATGATGTTAGTGTATGCACTGCTGAAAATCCACCATAGTTACTCTGTGACTTAGTTAAGCATATCTTGGCAACATATTCGAATGGCTTGTGTTCCCGGTTGTAAGTTTGGTTCACATACTCATCGATTGGAATCCACTGACAAAAAAAAAAAAACAAAACAAAACAAAACAAAAGGAAAAAGAAAATGATTGTTATTAGTATAATCATTAGAGATCTCTATGGATTCACATTTTAGATTTTTCTCCCATTGATTCATAATAGATTTATCATTGAATGAACTGCATTGTTGATATTGACCCAAAAAAAGAAATTGTATAGCTAGTCCGTGAACAACATGCCATCACAATGTAAAAGTTGGATAGGTTCGAGCTATAGTCATTAGGCCCTCCTAACCTAAAAAGACCTACTTGTTTCAAAGGATCAAAACAGCCAATTATCAAGAGGATTCCTTGTCGGTTCTTGTAAAATATTTCATTTAGACAAGGGATTCTAAATACATCATAAGTTACCTTTTTGTGATTTGTTTTCTCTATTATTATGCTAGTGCTTCACTGATTTTTGCATTCATGGATCTGACATGATTCCATGTATGGCCAAATCACAACAATGTAATACTGAAAATTCCTCATACTCGTATTGTGTTGGTTTTTGTCTCTACAAGGGTGCATTCAACTCCTAACTATAAGGGCCCAAAACCTGAGTTAAAATGCTGACGCAAAATCAAGTATCCAAAGCATTTCATTCTCAAATGTCAACCCTCAAGATGGAACACATTAGTAGCCTTTTTAAGTAAGATAATGCGATTGTAACTTCAATGACTGTTTTAATTTTTTGAAGAGAATATTTATCCTGTTTAATAGTTGACATGCACTACAATGTCCAGTTCAAGTACAAGAAAATACACTGTCAAAAAGATGAGTAGTACCTGGGCTGCCTTAATCTCTGAATCTTGTTTTGTGATGTCAAAGGAGAGTGGTTGTAACATGCAAACAAAAAATAAATCTGATTTTCCAAGGAATTGCTGGTGGGTTTGGCTGTGCATAAAAACAAAAAGGAGAAATCAATTAACAGGAACAAGCGTATGTAAATTGTACAAAGACTTGAAACATTTCATCTTTAATGTTGGTATCTTTCACAATTAAAGATGGACGACTCTGGTTTTAGTTTGCAAATAATAGAAAACCGACATCCACTCGCCTTATACTGAGCATGGAGGATCCCCATACTCAAAACTGATGTTGCAGCAATCACTGATAGAAATCATTGGTTGATGTCACCTACAAGATCGAAGGATCTTTTCTTATTCAGACTGGGTTATGCAACATGAGTATATCTACCCTAACGCCTCCGAAATAGACTATTTAATGGAAGCTCACTACTGGGGGTGGGCAGGGGAGCCTGGCTGGCTAAGAGTAAATAGGAGCACATTACACATCCCAAACAGGGTTTCTTCAGCTGGTTTGCTATCAAATAGGCGATAGATTGAGCCTACAAGAATTATCTGATCCTACCTGTCTACTCTGTAATCAAGCATACGAAACTAGAGATTACATTCACTTTTCATGCCCAAGCCAACTAAACAGGTTTGCTAAGATAAATTATGTGTTCATTAAAGCCTTAATATAGCACATCATGTCTTGTCATTTTAAATTGAAATTCTTATCTCATGTTTTTCTGTTCCCCTTTTTCTTGGAGTGGAAACATTTGAGTGATAACTTAAAAAGAAAGGAATGGAAAATTGAAGTGATTAATGAGAAGAGATCTTCTTACTTGAATGCTAAAATTTCCATAAATTCTGTGTCAATCTGAACCATTATAAAGCCAAAGATGTTAATGTTAGAAAGATGTGTAGACTTCAGAGGATGCAAAATACAACAGTATTTAATTTTGTTTGAAACCTGTGGAATTTAACTTACTCCTGTCTCTTCTTTTACTTCTCGAATTGCAGCCGCACAAATATCCTCACCCTGCGGATGCAAAATTTCACCATGTGCACACCATGAAAAAGCATTAACATATAACCACCATCATATAATGCTTACCTGATTAACAACGCCTGTAGGAAACTTCCATGCATCTTTACCTTTGAAGTATCCATGTTTCTCCTTAACTACCAGCACCTTCCACGTAGAATAATTTGACCTCAACATGAGACTTGAATAATGATGACAACCAGCCAACAAAGTTTCTAACTGAATTACAGTTTTAGCATTTTATTGAATTTCTTTATATTTGCTAACCATATCATGCGTTAAATAACTATTTTGTAGCGAGAACCTGATTTGAAGATCAAACCTGATTTGAAGATCAGAAATCACATTTGCAGCCCACCATTGACGGAACAAGAAGTGTGAACTAAGAGAAAATTGAATTTTCCTTACTCGATGGCCCACCACCACCTTAAGTTCAGAGAAAAGCATAAATATATGAATGCTACAGTCGAGAAGAAGTACCTCTCTCTTATTGTTCATAACAAAGGCACCAATGCCAACTATATGTGAAGCATTTGCAGGAAGAGTATCAGGACTGTCAGGAATCCAATAGACCAGCATCAAGTAATTTGATTCAGCATGGTGGTACCTAAAACCCTCCTGCACAATTAATTACAAAAACACTCTATCATGCCCAGGAACGCAATAGAGACATTGAATCAATTATAATTGTTTCCAGTTGGAAACATTAAGTGTACGAATTTCAGAGGCATGCCACTTTGCATTTATGATTCACCTTAACTGTAGGTTCAACAAGGTTAGCTTGTTGAATAGGCAATTTGATCCAAACACCCTTCTTCCCCTTAAGAAAAAATGAAAACAAGTTAAACATGATGCAGTTAACACGTAAGATCTTTTTAGTAACTAGCCATGATCTTTTCGAAAAGGAGGTTCTCAGTTTTATTTACCTGTTGCCTCCATTGGGATATCGAAGCTCTAAGCAAAGGAACATAGATGTGAAAGTCCATGGGTTCCTTCATATCTACCACAACTCCTCCATATTTATCATTAACTGCATTAAGTAGCCCAATCTGTTGAACTTTATCTGTAGGTAGTGCTGTCTGTCCCTTCAATACACTGGTTGGGGGAGACGACATATTTCTTCTTGAGATTGGGAGTCTATAACTGGACCATAAAAATTAAAAAAAAAAATCAAGAATCACTTGTCCAGTTATGCTATGCACTTTCGAAACCCAACTAAGAGCATGCCGGCACAAGGTCAAGTAAGGATTTACAACTGAGTTAAGTCCATGAAAACCTTGAAATCGCTCTATCTTGCTATGAGAGGTGAAATCTGTCATGAATCCTATGTGAGTATGGCTATTGAATATGCAAAATCTCTGGCGAGTTCTTCCTTATTGTTTCGTGTAATCATGCAAAAAGAGATTGTATTTGTCACAAAGCAGACCCAAAACTCGATCTAACCTAGATGAATAGTACGATTGGCTTGAAGAGGTCCTTGAATAGATTGAAGATTTGACTAATCTTGATGTTTCTAATAATAATAATACAAGTCCATTTCTCCAGAAAAAAATACAGAAACAAGGAAGACTAGAAGCCTCTTAGTACGCTCAAAGTCAACTATAACGGCAACAATAACTAAATAAAAATACACTACTGACCAGTCAGAACCCTTCACCAATTATACCTCGCCGGTCTGCTCTAGCCCTTGAACAACTTGCAGAATCGATGAGATTTCATCGAAAAAGGATTTAGGGCATACACAGGGATGTTATAAATGAAAAGCCAAAAAATATTAAAAAAATATTAACTTAGTTTCCCTGTTTACATGAATGATAAATAAAATATTAAAATATTATTCATACTTATTCTGGTTTTTTTCTTTGATTTTTGTTTTAAAAAATATGTTTTTTCAGTTTATTTTTATAAAATTATTCTTATTTTATTATCCGAGCGAGGTTATTAGAGTTGTTTTTTTTGTTTTTTAATTGTTTTTTTTATTTTTTAATATTAAATTAATTGAGAATTATTTTTTATTTATACTATTCAAAAAATTATATTATTAATTTATCTCTTCGTATTTTTTTTTTTTTCATAGATGCTCTTGAGATCTGTTCTGGAGTGTGTTAAAGGTTTGACCAAACACATTAATTAATTAAGTTTCCACTACCTAAAACTAACCCTCTACTTGATCAGTGTTAAAGCAGTGGAGTTTTTAGATTGTAAAGCTGTGAAAACTATAGTTTAGGATCCTCAAAATCGTTAATTCTCGTAATTCAAATCAAATTATAACCACCGAAACGGTAATTAGAATGGAAAATACCAAGTAGAAACCAGAGCTGCAAACGTCGATTCAGTACAGAAAAGTGGAAAGTAAGTTCCTGGCAAGATGAAAAAAGGCAAAGCATAGATCTGCTGCATTCATAGCTGTAAGTTCCTGGCAAGATGAAAAGAAGCAAAGCATAGATCTGCATTCATAGCTGTGCATAGATCTGCATTCATAGCTGTAAGTTCCTGGCAAGATGAAAAAAAGCATAGATCTGCATTCATAGCATTACGGCTTAGATGTTAATTTTGTGTCTGAAACTTAAATAAAAGGTGCTGCAAGTGCAATCGCAGCTTGCTCTTGAGTGATTCTGTGTGCTCATTATGTGTTGCTTGCAGCTATTATAATTTATATAACTCCTCCTCATCTTCTTTGATTGTTTCCCATGAACTCTCGCTCACGGCACGTCTCTAGTCTCCATGACCACTCGTTTCCAGGTAATCGTGATCATTCAACTACAAACGAATTAGGGATCCTTGTCCATAAATGTTAACAAAGATCACGAGAACTCTTTCACAATCCATCAAGGTAATATTTTCATGCACACATAACCATGGTAGATAAGTATTTCTCTCCCCCCAGCTTCTCCTTAGTTGAGTCTTTCGAACGCTTTATTTAAAAAATTCGAGGGAATATGTACAAACTTTAATTAAAAAAATAATTAATTTATTATTGTTAGGGCAATGTGACCCAAGTTAAAAAAAAAAATTTGTCATCCTTTGGGCCATGTAACCCAAATACCAATAACTTTTTATTATCATTTATGATTTTTTTAGAAATATGATTACGATTGTTTTTCAAAATATTTTTTATGTTGAAACGTATCAAAATAATTTTTTTATTTTTCAAAAATTATTTTTGAAATTAGCGCATCAAAACAATTCAAAACACAAAAAAAATATTAATTTTTAACAAAAAAAAAAATAATTTAAATTTTTAAAAAACACGGGTATACGTTCCCAAATGTTCACAACAACAACAACACACACGTAGTTGTCTTGGTCTCGACCTAAATGATTACACCCAATAAAATTCCATTCTCAACACATTTTTTTTAGTCTCGAGGAGTTAGAATACATTGTCGTACACCTTCCATAATACTTTTATGATTAACTGATATATTCTCTTTGCAAGTACATACTTTTATGTACACCACCATTTTTTTAGTCATTGATAACCATGCAATACACTCTATGCAATGCATGCATCTCTTTCTTGAACAATAACTATTTTCTTCAATGTATAACTGATATTTATTAATTTCTCATTAATAATAGTATCAAACATTACAATTAATAATAGTTACTAATATTTTCACTAATTAATTTGATAATATCTTCGATGTTACTGGAGATGAGTTAGCATGATTAAAATTTATAAATATCCTGGGTTATAAGTAAACGAAAAAGACATAACATTGTTTTTTTAACAACTAATTCTACATCTATTTTTTTTCTCTTCGTACAGCTATTAATTTAAGCATTTATAATTAGCTTGTTTTCAAGCAAGCCTCCACCACTTTATCAAGCTCAACAATCAAGCCTAATTTATGTATGGTCATGTAAAATGCAAAGGGCCTAATTTATGTGTTTACTTTTTTTACAGCTTCATCAGTTATCTTCTTCAATTGTTTCGCATAGACTCTCTTGCGTGTACACATTTTCACTTGTTGGTTGAGGCATATTTATGGCCTTTTTTATTTTATCCTTTCAAGTGCATATATATATATATATATATATATATATATATATATATATATAGTTTAACGTGGGTGTCTGGGTCAGCTTGCGTGCACCTCGACTAATCCCACGGGCCCTGAAGTTAACGACCATATAAGCCTCCAGTGGCCATCATATGAGCAACCACAGGGCTCGAATCTGAGACTATAGAGGGAGCAAACCTCTTGATCCCAAGTTCTTATTACTGGACCACCACCTAGATGGTTCAAGTGCATATATATTCATAAGCGAAAACATGGAGTCATGGGCCATTTCTCATCAATCATTTAAATCATAAAAGCTCGTTTAATTGCTACCAACCCATTATTCACTAATGGGTCTAGTTGAGTGCACGGGATCAATTGTTAGATATAACAAGTATAGATCTAATTAAACTAGTGTAATTGTTAACTCTGGTTCTATTTTAATATCAACGAGAAAGGATTATTTTCGAGAGACTCCATATATAAATACAAGTGTATTTTTTTATATATAAATACAAAAATATTTACTCTTATATATAGACATAGAATGATTCAGATTCAGCATTTTATTCAATATATTAAAAGAAACATGAAAATTATATTTTAACGAGGCGAATTCCCTTAAAAAAAGGACAAAACGATCAATTTAACATACAAACCCTAACTTGCCTTGCCATATGATTGAAGGTTCTCTCTAAAATGATTGATTCTTAATAAGAAAACACATTGCAAACTCGTGAACGTGTGGGAAGAGAGAAAGCAACAATGGTGGGTTTCAAAATTAATTAGGCCGGGCTTTTATTTAATTCCTTTTCGTTTTTCTCTGTTTTTTTTTTCTGCTGTAGATAGCATCTGCAATCTATAGCTAGTAGTCAAGCAATCAAAGGTTAACATTGGTAGCTAGTACTTAATTAGTAGTATAATTAGCGGGATGAAGGTGTCAAATTACCATTACAAAGACTGATCAATTAACTGTTTCTGTGAAGTTGAGGTGCTAATTTTAGACTCCTTCTGCGAGACAAGTTAATTTTTAGGCTAATTCCTCGTACATGGATTCGAAACAGCAAGCCTCTCAGCAAACAAAATTGATGATGCTTAATCCGGTCGGCAAGTGATCAATGTATCCCTCGAGTTAATAATCAAAATTCGATTCTAACGTAATTAATTTCTTGTAAAACTATGACATTTTTTCTTTTTGCTTCGTTTTAGACGATATTTACTTTATTAATCTACTAACGTAATTAATTTCTTGTAAGTGTTAAAACGTTGACAGGTTTAGAGAAGAATTTTAGAGTGTTTCATTACTAATTACCAATATTTATTTTATAGAAGAGAGAGAAATATCGAGGGAGGAGAGAGAAACAAAAGAGATAAAATAAAAGGATTTTTTTGAGTCTAAATGAAGGTATTATTGTTTAATGTGGTGGGTATGAATGTAATTTTCTTTCCCATCATTTATTTCTTTTTAAAATGGACATATGAAGTAAATATTGATAATTATTTTTGTACCATTATATTTTTTTTCTAGATTTAAATATAAAACTTGTTTGCTGAGCACTTGATATTTCTAAACAAAGTAATAAAAATTGACTCTGAAGATAAGTAAGTTAATTTGAATTAATCATGTTAATCTAAAATAATATTATTTTAATATTTTATTTAAAAAATAAATAAAATGATATATATATATATATTAGAGGTGATTATTTTTGGTTTGGTTCGATTTTTATATAAAAAAAATCAAATCGAAATTTTTTTTAAAAAAAACCGAAACCGGATCAAACCGGTTTGGCTCGGTTTTTTCCAGTTTTGGTTCGGTTCGGTTCGGTTTTTTCAGTTTTTTGCTTATAAAACCGAAAGCTAACCGAACCGGCCTGTTTTTTCAAAATTTTAATCGATTTAATTGATTTTTTTTTCAGTTCGGTTTTTTCAATTTTTTTTTCCTGGTTTTTTCAATTTAATCGGTATTTTTACTCACCCCTAATATATATATATATATATATATATATATATATATATATCAAAATCTATTCTCTTCTAGATTTGAACCGGTTAAATTTCACTTGCGACGACATAAAACCCAAACTTAACTAGTCTCCATGTTAAGAGGTTGATGGCAGGTATAACACTATCCCGCTCTAGAGCCCAAGTAATTCAAAACCCAACCAACATGGTTCCCGCCAAAACCGGATCACTACTTACGCCGTCAACTTTTCGTTACCCAAAATTTGCAGATGTTATTTGCCGCGCACATTTTCATTCTTTAATATTTCAAAATTTCACAGATTTTAAGGCTTCGTGCCATTACCATCAATCTTTCCACAATATATGTCCAGATTCAGCATCTTACGAAACAAAGTGTTTTCTTTTTTAGTTGCGTAATGCATTATTTTTACTGGTTACTTTAACGTTGTCTGCGTAGATCTCTGTTGACGAATTCAAAAGTTTTGCTCTTTAGGTCTTGTGGATTAGTGGGTTCGCTGCAAATTTCGTTGATTTTTAGCTAATCGGGGAAGTGGGTTTTTCGTTTTTGTGAATTTGGAAGTTGATTTCGTTACTGGTTCTTTTTCACCTGTTTCTTGTTTCTGTTGGACTAACCATGAGTGGAGATAATTTCACTTCCAAACCGCGTGCCGCTTTGGGGGATGTGACCAATTTGCCGGCAAAAGGGGTGTTTTCATTGATTTCGGGTGATTTGGGGCTTAAATCTAGAGATGGGTATGGTAAGAACGTGGATAATGGGGATTCAGGTTCTGCAAAACAAGTTTGTTTAGGAGTTGAAGATTTGGTGAAAGAGAAATGTGGTGGTATTGAGAAAGGTTGCAATTCGTTGACTACTAGCTGTGAGATTAATGTTTTAGAGGAGAATGTAGCTGGTGTGTCTGTTGTCGCAGATAGGCCTAGTGATACTAAGGAAACGTCTAATTTGATAGATGGCTGTATTGATCTTGTTAAGAGTGGCGGTGCAGGTACACACAGTATTGGGGAAATTAGTTGTGCATCTAGTGGTTCAGTGCATACGAGCTCTGGGCCGTGCACAAAAGATAGTGATGACGAAGGGAAATTCACCTCCAATGTTATGCTGATCAATCCAGTTGGTGAAGCGTTAGTTGGTGGTGCTTCTGCAAATGATGACAATGATTCTGGAATTGGTAGGTTAGCTAGAGAAAGACGTGGGCCTGTTGGGTGGTCGAGGTTGCCCACTTCACAGGGTTTGAAATCGTTTGAGTCGGAAAAGTGCACAACTCTCAAGGGTGATGTTTGTGCCAATCTGAATGCAGGTGCTGACATGCTCAAAGCTTGCTCCTGTTCTTTTTGCTTGAAAGGTAACTGTAAGCCCTGCTTTCTTTGTAATTTCCATTATAACTATTGATTACCGAAATTTAGTGCTCACATATGCATGTATGTATCTAAAGAGAGCCTTTCACTTTGCAATTTGTCAAGCAGCTGCTTGTATTTGGTCGGACCTATATTACCAGGACATTAAAGGCCGACAATCTGGTATGTGTGTCTAGAGCAAATTAATTATTGCTAGAACTGCATTTACGTTTTTCTAAATTGCTATGTTTTGTCAATGTGATGCACCTGTTTTCGGCTGTTGACTTCATGTGTTTCTTTTTCCTCTCAGCATTGAGGAAGAGTCAGAAAGAAGCGGGAATCTTGGTTAATAAATATGCTAGGGGAAAGCAGGCAGACATTCATAGCCAAGTAAACTCTAACAAATCTCTGAAATTAGTATCTGACCTCACTGATCTGTGGAGGTCCCACTTTCGACACATGGAGGATATGTTTGCTAATGAAAGCAGCCAACTTGTGAGTGTAGATTTTCTTGCTTTGTTAGATAACGTTTCTCATTGTGGAAAATTTGGATCCTTTCCCTGGTTTGTCAGAAGGATTCCTGATTCCTATTGCTGGAATCACGATCTATTGTGTCTTTCCTTGAAATCATTTATATTGTGTTTACCTGAATTTTGATTTTTTGGTTGGGGTTACTCCGTAAGAGTTTCAAATCAAGGCCCCTGATGACTTATTTTGATCACTCTCTTATTATCATGAACTGTGAATTTTGACTTAAATCCCAAATTTTCCTTGCAGCAAGCTGGATACGTGACACTGAAAGATTTGAGGGACAGCTGCAAGATGGATCTAGAGATGGTCACTGGGATGCCTTCGGACACACTTTAGGGTACTTCTGATGCATCTGATGTTTGTAGGATTGTCTTGTCATTCTAATTCTTGTTATTTCTGCATACAGTATGTGTAATGTACACATGCACTTCTGTGTGATCTTGGATTGTCTAGCAAAGTTCTCCTATGTTTTACTATTGTTATTAAAAAAGTATTTTACATCTGCACCATTTATAAGATTTGTTGTTGCAGTTGCTTTTACATGAGGAAAAACTTCTGTGATAGAGGATAAAATTTCCGCTTTTCATATACCTCTTTCTAGGGTGGCTGATTATATTGGTGTTCTCAATGTCTTTATCTGGTTTGCTTATTGCTGATTGGATGGATTTCTTTTATAACACTTATGGCTTGTGATTTTCACCCTTTTGTCAGGTTCCAGACCATACGAAACCTGTTTTTCTTTTACTGCTCGTACTTAAAGAGATTAGCCTTCTGACCTTAGACCAAGTCCCTGGACAACTAATGAAAGCATAAATAAACGATTCCCCAGGCCTATTCGCAGTGTATGGTTTGCCGGATAATATTGGTTGGATTGGATTAGATATGAATATATAAATAATTGTTTTTTCATGTGTTTAGTGTGTTTTAGATTGATGGGATAATTTATTTTATTTTGTATTGCTAGATATTAGATGAGACTCGATTGATTTAAAGTTGAGATTATTTTAAATTTAAGAAAAAATAAGGAATGATTGATCCGACATGACTAGGTAAAAAATTCAAGTTAATTTGCAACCCAGTTAACCTGAGATATAACACGAGTTAAAAATCTATTGACATTTTTTTATATATATTTTTTGGTTAAAATAAAGTTGTTTTGAATTTTTTTTTTTAATTTGGGTTAATCTGGGTTGACCCTTTCAAGCAGTGACTTAGACTTTATCCTAAGTTGATCTTGAAGTTGAGTTTTAAAATTATGATAATAAATATTTTTATTTTTATGTTGCTTTGGGTCAATCTGGGTTAATCATCTCGATCCATGGCCTGGGCCTTACTCCAGGTTGACCCTTTAGTTAGGTTTTAAGACTATAATAATAATTTTTATTATTATGATGAATCGGGTCAATGGTTAACTTGATATGTGACTCGAGTCTAGTTTTGGGTCGATCCTCGAGTAGAGTTTTAAAACTATAATAATAATTATTTTTATTTTTATGTTAACCTGGGTCATTGGTCAACTCAACCTATGACTTGGGTCGATTCTCGAATTAAATTTTAAAACTATAATAATAATTATTTTTATTTTTATATTCATCTAAATTAATGATCAACTTGACTCCAAAGCTGAACCCAAAATGATTAGCCTTCAAGTCCAATTTATGATTTTTAGAATAGATGAACGATCGAGGAAGGAGATTGTTATTCGCCCAGGGTCCCAGGCTTCTTCTATAAAAAGAAAACGATAAAGCTTTTTATAGAGTAGCTTGAGTGTTTTAATGAAATGTTGTTTGATGATATCTTGCTCCTGAAATTATTTTAGTTTATGTAAAGTAGATTAAAATGGTTTTGCTTATACGTGGGATTCTTAGTGGTTTAGGTTTAGGTTTAGGTGTATAATTGAGCCTATCCTTTGCTTTTATGGTGGGTTCTGGTATAGTTAATTACAAAATAAATAATGACCTTTTCCTTTCCTTTCTTTTTGCAAATCTCTTGACTGTACAGTACCCTAGCAGGATTATCTAGAGAGGCCCTAGTTTTTTAACCCGTTACTGATGGAGAGATCATGGTCGGTTATTGACATCATTCAGAGGGTAAGGGATGTTTTCTTATAGTGAGAATTGTTTAAATAGATGAGGCTGGAATTTACCTGTTTCCAGTGCTTTGCATGTCAGCTATATTTGATTTTTACGTGAAACCAATGAGCAATAGTGACCTTGGAGCTGTTGCACCATGGATTGCCATAATATTGATATATTGTCAGCTTATCACTTAGCCCGTGTGAGCTATTATTTCAAGTTCTAAATTAGCTGACCTTAATTTCTTAATGGTTCTTGACATCTTCGATTGGATAGCTGTTGTGAGACAGAAGAGAATGCTGATTTTCTACTAGGCTAGAGTAGGTTATGGAAACGAGTTGAAAGATTGATTGCCATGACATAAAACTATAAAGATGGAATTTTTTGGGGGGAACTCTACTCTTGGAGATGCTTTCTGCTCGCATAAAGGGTGAGAAACTGATTCCTCCTATCAATTAGTGTTTTTGGAAGTAATTTTAGTTAATAGTAATGAGCAAGAATACTATTAGGTGCAAGTTGTGTACGAGGGGCAAAGTTCAAATTTTAATGGTCAGTGATAAATTTTGCAGCAGAGGCATGCTAATGCTAGACAGACAAATGTAAGGATACCTAGGAAAGAGAGGAGAGCATTGCAGAAACAGCTAGATAAGAGGAATCATTGCGGCATTGCCTTAGTTTTATATCAGAAGGCAATAACCATATTGTCACAAAAGACTGGACTCGGTTTATAGTTTTGTATTTGTCCTAGTAATTGCCTTAGTTTTTTTGTGGCCTGGGGAACTGACCTGGTAATTGTTTTGAGTTTGGTTTCCTTGGGTTGGTGTCGGTCAATTGATCAGTTTTGTTGTTCTGTGGTTTTCTTCATTTTAGAGATGGTTCTTACTTCTTACTATGCTGTTACAGATTCATTTGGTTTAATTTTTGGCAAAATGATATCGCAGTTTCCAAGCTTTGTTACATTGATGCTGTATGGGAGCATGTGGCTAATAATCAAAGTATACGAGGCTGAATTGACTGCCAAGGTTCGTGCTTCTTTCTTATGATAATCAACTGTGAGCTGCCATGAACGCAGCCAAGGCAATGAATTCTATTCTATTGACCAACAATGATTGCTGTTTATTTTAAAGATCCAAAAGAATGGATGTATGTTGATTCTTAGTTGAATCTCATGAATGGAAAGACCAGCGGTTGAGTGAAAGCTATACTATTATGTTTATTCAACTCGTCTCATTGTAAACTGAATAATTATTTTTTTATCACAAAAGAATCGATGTGTAGGTATTACTAACGTTTTTTTTTTATATTATGTAAAAAATATATTTATGAATCAAGAAGAAATCGATGCTTACATATAATAAAATATAGTTAATATAATATGTATTAATAGAAACATATAAGATTTCAAGATAATTTTTAAAAAGAATGAAATAATATTGTAATTGCTATAGTGAAATATCGTTTCCTTGATCTTTCTATAATAATTTTTTTATAAGAAAAAATGTAAGAAAAAAAAACAAATTATAAAGAAATAAAGATAAGAACAAAAGGAAAGATGAAATAGGGTAAGTGTAGCGTGATAAATATTTAAAGTGTAAAAAATAAAAAAATAAATTTTTTTTCCAAAAAGAAATTAAAGAAAAAACTAAAAAAATTACAAAAAATAAAGAAAAGAAAACAATTTATGATAAATAGACATAATATAGAATGATAAAAATATTAAATATAGAGAAAAAAAATATAAGAAAAACTAAAAATTACAATTTTATAGCCAAAAAAAAATTTAATAAAATTTACAATTATGCTATTTCTTCGTGATAACACCAATTCCTAGATGTGTACTGAGAGAAGCTGCTTTGACTTTTTTTTTTCCCTCATATTTTAATTCCCACTATAAAGATTGGTCAACTACCCATGTTTAAGTTCCAATAATTGCAGCTACCCTCCTCCACCCTTGGTGGCAGGTGGGGGAGATGTTGTGCCCAACCTCAAGGCAAAGGGTTCTGGACCCAGTGGAGAGAGATTCTGCTACGTGAAAACAACTATCATTCAAATCTCATATGTGCATCGATCTGGGTGTGCCACGTCTCAGCCAGCTTATTTCCTTATGATTATCTGGACAATCCTTCTGATCAAGGATTATCTTGGACAATTATTTGTGATGCATCGAGGTTGACATTTGTGATAGTCAACTGGTGGCCTGAGATTGTCTGACATTTGTGATAATCAAGGCTTTTTAAGTTTGGGTGCTTGTTATCGGCGGTGATCTCTGAACCACCATTAGAGGGTTTTGCAATTCTGTAGCTCAGCACTTGTATTTTCGTTTAGGTTTATGTGCTGTCCATAAGCAATTTCGTGATTTTTAAGTCAAGCTAGTGTGATGGCTTTGAGGTGTTAATTCACTTGGTCAAGTTACATCTTGATTCTCAACTTTGAAATGTTATGATTTAGTCCCTGGCATTGAAAGTATTTATTCAATTAGATTCCTGCTACACGTTACAATTTTCACGGTACCAGGTTTGCCCCCAGTAATACTTTCAATGAAAATTTGAACAAATGAATCCCTTTGTAAAGTTAAATGACAAGTTTAGATATTTTGGTATTGTTTTTCGTTGTGTTTTCTATAATATTTTTTGTTTAAAAATATATTTAATTAATTTTTTTAGATTTTAATTTTTATTTATTCAAATAACACACGAATATCTAAAAACAAAAACTGACGTTACATGACCGCAGAAAATAATAATAAAAAGCTTTTATTTTAATTATTTATTAAAATAGAAGAATTTTCTCACTCTATTAATTAAAAAAAAAGTAAAATTACAGGAAGAAAAAAAAATTCCAGACACATGATGGATTGATGGGGAAACTCTAAGTGAGTCACAAAAGGCTTTGTTTTTTTTTGTTTAAAACTTTATTTTAGACTATGTTTGTTCCCCGGAATTTACTTTCTGGGAAACCATTTTTCAAACTTTCTTGTGTTTGTTTGCCATTAGAAAAGTTGGTCAACAGAAAACACTTTTCAGTTAAAGAAAAATTTGGTTTGGTTTCCAGGAAAGTGTTTTCCTCAAAAATTTAGGCGGAAAACACTTTCCGGAAGTTGTGAAAAATTTAGAAATATCATATTATTTGTTGATTATATCAAATTTGATCCTCAATCTTTTGATTACTATATATATATTGTTTTGAATATTTATTTTTCAATTTCATCTCTTAAAATTTAATTTTTATATTAATTTTGGTCCTCATTTTTATAATTGTTATTTGCTTTTCCCTTATCATTTTTTTATTGAAATTTTTTATCTATCAAATTTGGCCCTCATTCTTTTGAATGTTACTTATTTTATTTGAAATAATTTATGAAATGTTAATTATTATTATTTTGATTTCTTCATCTTTTATTTTTTTTTATTTTTTAGATTTGATCTCTATTATTTTGATTATTATTTATTTTATTTGAGATAATTTATGAAATTATATTTTTTTTCAATTTCATTCTCATTCAACTTTTTAATTTGTAAGATTTATTTCTCATTATTTTAATAAACTTAAGAAAAATAAAACATTAATAAGTTATTTTCCAACTCATTTTCCATGACATAACCAAACACTGGAAAGTGTTTTCCAACTTATTTTTCATTACACTACTAAACATCAGAAAATAATTTACTTTCCCGGAATTCACTTTCCAAAAGAAAACTATTTTCCAACAAACAATAATAAAACATTAATAAGTTTTAAAAAATATTTAGCATGAAAAGGCTTTAAATTAGTTTTTTTTTAATATTTTTAATGATTTCAATGTGTTGGTTTCAATAATAATAAAAAAATTTTAAAAAATTTTAATATATTTTTAAATAAAAAATACTTTTAAAAACACTCTATACCATAAAATTAAACACAAACAACTTGTATCATAATAAAAAGTTAATTAACTTGACTTAATTCAATTTATATGGATTCACCGGCAAATGAGGACAAGTGACTTTGAAGAAACCACTCGATGCGCCCCTTGGGAAAACCATTCGACAATTTCTTTTGGGGGGGTCAGGACATGTTTTAATTTTAATTGGAAAATGAATATTCAAACAAAAAGATGTGCTTTCTTTTGTATGATTGGTTAGCTTTCAACTATTAAAACTACAAAATTCCCGATAAGCTTTCATACACGTACGGGTATCAAAACTACCAAATTTAATTTCAATAAAATAGGTGGATTAATTTGTAAGAACACCTCTTGAATTATTGTTCATTTAAATGGGTGTTCTTTGCTCTCTTTTTTTTTATTATTATTATTTGAAATGACACCCCATTTAATATATTAAATTATAAATAGATCTTCAATCATAGTTCATATATTAAAATAAAAAATGTATACATAATAATGAATGCATTAATAGCTTAACGAAGTTGTCTAATTCACAACAAAGAATTTGCATTCAAATGACCAATAATTCAAAATTATTTATAGGAATTCAACAGATAAATAGAGAGAGAGAGAGAGAGAGAGAGAGAGAGAGAGGAAAAAAGAAGAGCTCGTGAGAGGAGGATGGATAAAGAGTGAGGAAAAGCCGTCACCAGGAGACACCTTTTCTTTCAATCTTCATCGGATCTTCACGTCTATCAAGGCAATTCATCACTTCTCACGTCTTCCCCAACCTTGTTCACATTAGTTTTGTCTCTCTTTTTTTTACAGGTCCATGCTCTCCTCCCTCTTCTCTGAATAAATAAATAAATAAACAAATACATTTTCGTTTGGGTATTCTCAAAACACCTGCTGCCTAGCATCACCAAGAGACCACTTTCTCCTTTTTGTTATTTCTATATTGGTGTCCTGAGCTATGATCTTAGCTGGATTAAATTTTTTTTAATGTTAAAGAAATATGTGAGAATAGCAATTTTTAAAAAAATAAGAAAAGATTAAGGGTTTGGTCATTATCTTGACTAGATCTAATAAAAACCATTAATTTAATAGTATGAAAAAAAATAACAACAACAAATAAATTGAAAAGAAAAAAAAATTTGAGTCGATCTATGTTAACCCGTCAAACCAACAACATGATATTTAGGATTGAAATAACCTAATATAAAAAGAGAAAAAAATAACGAAGTCTAATCCTCAATAAATCCAATATTAAATGATAAAATTTTAAAAAATTCTAAATAAACCTGGACTAACTTTTAAACATGTGACCTGAGTCTTGAAATCAGGATTACCATATAGAAGACAAGCGAGGAAAAATCATGAAGCCATATTCATGATAAAAAAAATATCGATAAAAAATATTAAGAGATGAAATTAAAAAAAATCAATAAAAGAGGATCTATAGCAAAAAAAATTGTAATAAAAAGAATAAGAACCGGATTTGACATAAAAATAAAAAGAAATTAAATGTTGAGAGATGAAATTGAGAAAAAAATTAATTTTATAAATTATTTCAAATAAAAAAAATAATAATTAAAATAACATAGATCAAATCTGAAGGAAAATAAATTGATGGGATACTTTGAAAATTTAAAAGGTCAAAAGAGAAAATCAAGGAGAAGAAAGAAAAGAAGAAAAGTTCCTCAACGTTAAACCTGAGGTTTGTTGGCCATACACGCACACCAATCATGGAGGAGATGCCAAGATGATACAAACACCATCGTTGAAGCCTGCATTTAGCCATCGAGAGCCTCCTCATAAGTCGCCCGAAGAACACGAAGCATGCAACACATTATCTCATGTGTTGCACGCACCATTCACCTTTTATATATATATATATATATATATATATATATATATATATATATATATATATATTAAAAAATCAAATTGTTCCTGGATCAATTTGATTATAACTAGAAAAACCATGATGAAAATACAAAAGCCTTTCTTGACATAAATTAAAAAAAATTGACTCAAAGGATAATTGAGTAATTTTAATATGATTAAAAAAGTGAAAGGTCGAAAAAGACTATAGGTTTCAGTTAAATAAATTTTGTTTTTAATGATAATTTAGTTATTTTATTATGTTTTTAAAATATAAAAAGATCAGATTATCCATGATAAATTTCACAATGACCAATGAATTTTAATAAAAAAAAATATATTGCTTCCCATAATAGTGCAATATTTTTTTTGTTTGAAAAGGTAAAACAATTATTATATTATTACAGTGAATAATATACGTGTATACAGTGAATTAATATTTCCAACCTAACTTCGAAGAAAACAATGCGTTATTTGATATTAAGCCTTAATATAATTGAAATTAAGCAACATTACAACTCTCTTTTTGTATCATTCCAAACGCAACCCATAAATTTGCAAAGACGAGATGTTTTTTTTTTAAAAAAAGTTTGAGTCTTTTTTGGGACTTCGTTCAGAAGACAAGTCACGAAAGCCTTCGAATTTTGCAAGCGTAAACCAACACCACATCTACAACTGGAGTGAATAAATTAATTAAATTTTCAGAATATTCATAAAAACTGACTCAGAATTAAATTAACTGAAGGATTTTTTGAATTTTTTTAGATAATTCTAGCTAAGATATTAATTTTTTTTGGTTCAGTTGTATTTCTATTTTAGTTTTAGAAACCCAAAAATCCAAACCAAATTGAAAAAATCAAACTAAATCAAACCGAAAAATCATTACAAATTAAGAGTTCATTATATCTAAACTTGTAAGAAATAATCCAACCAAACCCCAATTAACTTAAATTGAACTTACTTGATTTACAAAAACATAATCCAACTGATTGATCTATAATTCTTTTTAACTGGGTTCTGTTTGGTTAAATTTCTTAAAAAAAAACAATTTAATTATATTTTTAATTCAAACTGAATTATTTAAACCAATACTTACCTCTTATACGGAGCAAGTTGGTACCACGAGAGTAGACTAGACTAAAAAATTAATGAGAGAGAGAGAAATGGATTGCTACTTTGCTTGGCTTCAAAGTGATGTCCAGGTAGGAAATGACGTGTAGCATCGTCAACGTAGGCCCCGTTGTACACTTTCGTAGGCCCCACAGCATGGACGAACCAAATTGATCCCTTGGCTTCCATCTTACGCAACTTTAAAGCCAATCTTTTTGGCACATCACTTACACCCCTCTCACTTCTCAACGTTTTGACTTGAGAAACTAACCATGGTTACCTCGAGACGTTGCCCCGAAAATAAAAATATTTTGTTTTCATAATTCATCCAATGTGTAAAGAAAAACTTGTATAATATTGTGGTAATAGTTGTTTTTAAAGTATTTTTTATTTAAAAATATATTAAAATAATATTTTTTTATTTTTTTAAAATTATTTTTTTGATATCAGTATATCAAAATGATATAAAAATATTAAAAAAATATTAATTTAAAGTAAATAAAAAATAAAAAAACTTTAATTTTTTTTAAAATATTTTTAAAATACAAAAACAAAAAAGTTAAAAGATTATACTCATTTTCCCCTCTAAACTTGGAATATTTATGATTAACAAATCATTTTGTGTTGACCAACAGCATTTATTTATACTAGACAAAGGATGATAGTAGGAATGTCAATTCACATTTTTATGAGCACACCCCGCTTAATAATGGCATTTGATCTTATAATAATTACATTATTTACTGTTCAAGATTCTATAAAAAAAGGAGAGGAAAAATTAATAATGGTATTTAAGGTAATTGGTTTTTTTTTGTTATTTTTAAAAAAGGGCACACCAACTATGGTTGCAGTAACTAGAGTTGGAGGACAGATATGGGTGACAGAACGCAAATTGGCCTTTCACGAGGCTACAGAATCCAATTCCATTTCCATGCTCTTAAAAATTCTGTATCCAAGTAGAGGGCGCCGCAATTGACGATGCCTTGTCCGTCTCGCAACTTGTCGTCAATTGTCACGTGATATGTGCTCTGCTACGCCACCACCACCCCCAAGGCTTCAACCATGGTTTATATCAAGAGTTTAATCATGGTCAAGTAACAACAAGCTTTCAACTTTAGCACGCGCCACCATTTTCTCTACCTGCGCATATGTAATCATCATAAACTAATAATGGATTTAGTACTAATCACTATTGCTTGTCCTAGGTTACTAGGCGTTGGTTTGGAAAAGGATGGTGCTTTATTACGTGCTTGGCTTTGTCTTTCTATCTTTATTTATTTATTTATTTATTTATTAATAGCTCTATACCATGTCGTTTCTGGGTACTGATTCAATTTAATCTGTGCTTCCTTATACTGGATTTGAATTAAATTTATCTCTGTTTTTTTGGAACTTGATTAGGGCAGTAGTCTTGAATCTTGATGATAAAACAAAATGTTCATCTTGCTCCACGATTTTGTTTTATTTAATTATGGTGTAAGAACCAAAACACATGCAAAGGTCCCCTTCCTGTTCCTGCCCACAAAATTTTTGATAAATTTGATGTGGCAGAGGAAAGTGGGTCGCAACAAGAGGAAGGACAAAACCCCATAAAATTCCAAGATAGCAGATGAGCCATTGTCTTTCAATCAAGTCCTTACCAAATCAAAGACAAACACGTGTAAGACCACTGCTCACTCAACAGGCACCTGCCGGTCACTAGGTACGACATGACCCTACGTGTCACTCACCCACTGGATATTCCACATCGGATCGAGGTCTCTTCGAACTTGAAGAAGGCAAACGCGGTGACCTCTGTAGTAAAAAAAACATAAAAAGGAAAAAAGAGCGGTTAGAAACCTTAAGAAAATCAAAGGTGAAACCATGGGCTGGAGGGTTATATAAGGAGAGATAGGGGGAGATCAAGAAACACACTACAAAGGAAGACCACCAAAAAGGATAGAGTGCTAAAAATCTTGAATTTCTAGCAGCAGCTTATTTTTTGATAAAATCTTTCTTCTTGAACTCAATCCCCCTCCCCCCTCTAATTCCCCGCTTCTCTGAATCCCTTTCTGTCAATCGTCTGTCTTTCAAAGAATCTAATTTGGGGTTTGTTTCTTTTGTTTAGTGATTTTAAAGCTGAAATCTTTGTTTTAAAAAAGAAAACAAGCAATTCCCTGCAAAGGGTGAAAGCCAGGTGATTCAGAATAGAGATCCAGGTTGATTTTCATTTCTTCTACCTTCCTTTTGCTTTGCTTTTTTAATTTCATCAACTTGAAGGGTTTGTTTTTGGTCCCTTAAGGTTGGTTTTTGTGCAAAAAAACCTCTTCTTTTATCTGGGTTTTTTTCTTCTTCTCTTCCTCTTGTTTGTAAAACTTCAGTAATTTTGCCACCTCTTTAGTTTTGTTTCAAGTACTAATTAACAGGAATGGCAGCAGCTATCGATATCTACAACACAACAGTGCCAGTTTTTTCAGATCCTTGTAGAGAAGAACTCATGAAAGCACTTGAACCTTTTATGAAAAGTGCTTCGCCATCACCAACTTCCACTTATTCTTCACCTTCTCCATCAACTTCTTCTCCTCCTTTCTCTTCTCACCCTTCTTGCTTTTACAACAATAACTCTCTCATCTCTTCATATCCCAACTTGGACCTTAGCTTTTGCTCTCCAACGAGCACCCAGATGTTTTCTAATGGGTTCTTGGATTATAACCAAATGGGTTTTGAGCAAACAGGTCCAATTGGGCTTAACCACCTTACACCTTCACAAATCCTCCAAATCCAAGCCAAAATCCACTTCCAACAACAACAGCAGCAGAAAATGGAAAATCTTGCTACCACCACATCACAGTTTGTCCATAACCAAAGGGCTAGTAACTTCTTGGCTCCAAAACCTGTCCCTATGAAACAATCTGCTGCTTCTCCTCAAAAGCCAACAAAGCTTTATAGAGGAGTCAGGCAGAGGCATTGGGGAAAATGGGTTGCTGAGATTAGACTTCCAAAGAACAGAACTAGACTCTGGCTTGGCACTTATGACACAGCTGAAGAGGCAGCTTTGGCTTATGATAATGCTGCTTATAAGCTGAGAGGAGAATATGCTAGGCTTAACTTTCCACATCTTCGCCACCAGGGAGCTCATGTGTCTGGTGAATTTGGTGATTACAAGCCTCTCCATTCCTCTGTTGATGCAAAGTTACAAGCAATTTGTCAAAGCCTGGGCTTGCAAAAACAGGGGAAAACAAGGGAGCCCAGCTCTGTTGCTAATTCCAAAAAGACTGCAACAGCTCCTTTGCAAGCAAAAATTGAAGATGATTGTTCTTTGAGAGGCGAATTGAAAACGGAGTATGAGAATTTTGGAGTTGAGGACTATAAGGTGGAGATCCCATCACCATCACCAGCTTCATCTGACGAATCATTGGCTGGTTCTTCTTCACCAGAATCTGAGATTTCTTTCTTGGATTTCTCTGGTTCTTTACAGTGGGACGAGTTTGAGAATTTTGGTTTGGAGAAGTACCCTTCAGTTGAGATTGACTGGTCATCCATCTAAGTCTTGAATTATTACCATGTAATCTTCTTCTTTTTTAGGTTTATTTTGGTGTCTTTCAGTAGCTTCTGCAATGAAGTTTTTGGCATTTGCAGAAGTGCTGTTAAGGGGTCAGTCAGTTTTAGATTCTAAGTTCTATTAATTATGCTGTCGATATGTATAGTAGGTCGCTCTCCATCTTTGGTCTAGCTGGTACTTTTTTTCCTTGCTTGACCATGGAGGAGTTTCTATGTTTGGTCTGTATTTTGAGGTCAGGTGTAATTAGGCATCAGTCTTTGAATATATCAATCTAGTCCAACTTTTCTCCATGGGTTCGAATATGGTGAGCATGTAATAATGTTTTGTGATATCAATTTTTCTATGCAAATATTTTCCTTAAAACAGATTCACATTCTTGTGGTACGTGTGCTTAGTATAATGTTTAGATTCTTACTTGTCCGTGACTTGAGCTACGCGAGGCTGAAAAAAGAAATCTTAGCGTAAAAAAAAAACATCAAGAGACTGTAAAAATGTTTTAAAAAAGCAACAAAAAAAAATCAGAATTTGGATCATAGACTCTCGGTTAGGTCGAATAACAAATAACATTATCTTATCCCACAACATTAGATGCTTTGAACAAAGAAACAAAAAGTAATATTATCCCACAACATTAGATGCTTTGAACAAAGAAACAAAAAGTAATATGACTAATGGCATCACAAAGAAAAGAAGAAGAAATGACTCGAGCAAACTTGAATGTCAGCATGTAACTCATACATGAGATCATGATAATTTTTAAAAAAACATGAAAAAAAAATAGAATACAAAATATCGAAGGATAAAAAAAACTAATATCACCCGAGTCAACTTTTCAAGCTCGTTACCTTGATCTTGAGCTCGATGCAACCCTATTAGCGATGATCATGACTCTCAATTCACAACCAACCCGATATCAGAGGATGAAATTGAAAAAAAAAACATTAATTTGACAAAAGTTCCCAAAAAATTAGTAATATAAAAGAATGGGGATCAAATGCTAAACAAAAAAATTACTGTGAAAAAGAAATTGATCGATTCAATGGTGAAATTAAAAAAAGAAGAAGCAAACATTTCACATAAAAAAGAGTTAAAACTTGAAATCAAAAGAATGAAAACCAAACCTGAAACTAAGACAAAATAAGAGAAAAAATAACATTTCAATCAATGATGAAATCAAAAAGACATTTAAAGTTTACAAAAGAAATTAAAACAAAAATCATACAATAAAAAACAAGAGAACTAGATCTAATATCAAGACAAAATAAAAGGATAACATGGATTGTTTTATTGGACAACACATTTTCCAAGGCAAAGAGAGAAAAAGAGAAGAAAGAAAGAAAATATCGTCGGAGCCAAATTACCTAACAGACCACCACACACCCCACCTCATTTGGAAGAAGACGCCGTGATCTTTCTAAAACCGCCACGGATGGCAATTTCTACCACCTAAATCCTCTGCACATGTTGCTTGAAGCATACGGAGTGACCTAACACACCAACAAACTTCCTTTTTTTTTTAAAAAAAAATACAAAATTGTCCTTGTCTTGACTCCATAACTATAAAAAAGACCAAAATGAAAAAACAAATAAGCCATTAAACCCTAATTTAAATCTTTTTTATTGAAAGGGGTAGCTAAATAAATTTACTATTGATTTTCAAAGCAAAAGACAAATCTACCCCAGTCTTGACTTGATAATTAAAAAAAAAATCAAAAGAAAAGGACAAATAAGCCATTAGACCCTAATTAAAATATATTTGTTTCAAGTGGCAATAAAGTAATATCACATATAGAATTTTTTGTATCTCAAAGGCAACCCGTCCATTATACTGTACAATTAAAAAAAGAGAAAGAAATCCTAGATTCTAATCAAAATGATAATGACCGATTGGTCCCTATGCAATTACAATTCTACCCCTACAGGCTATGTAGATGAATTTTTTCATAGAAGGAAAAAATAGTAATTACACTATCCTTGTCCACAATGCACTGAGCATATGTGCACATTGATTTCTCTCTCTTTTAGTTTTTTTTTTTTATTAATTTGTCTTTAGAAAGTATTGCATAGATATCTTGGCAAACTGGTATTTTGATTGTTACAATCACCTAGTTTGGTAATTAGAAACCTCAATTGATATTTAAAGGTTCTAGGTATTATCCTACTTATGTAATAGGATCACTCTAACATCATGCTTATGGTAAATTGTATTGTTAGCTTATTTTTATTGATAACGATACATATTGTGATTTTGCTAAATTTGTCTAAACTAGTATATATAAGTTTGTTATTAAAGAGAAAAACTATCAAAACCTATTATAGTGATTTAGGATCCAAACCTAGTAATACGATCCAATCCTCACTTTTAGAATATGGACATTACGTCCGAGAGGAAGAGGGTGGTAAATGATAAATTATGCTTTGAGTCTATTTCTTGGTTATGTTTAAAATAGACTCGAAGACCTTCACTCACACTCTACGGGTTTTTATGGATCACGTTGACTTGGTCCAAATCTACTCATAACAAAAGCTAAAGGGAATAAAGTATCCTAACATATGAAAATTTATAAACAAGCATTCTCATACATTGAGGAAAAACATATTTACGAAACCAAAAGACAAAACAACATCTACATGGTATATAAAATGCATGTTCTCACCTTAAAAGTGACTCTATCGGTAGAATAACGGTTTATTGTATGATAAAAGAGTAAATCAAAAAGGTATTTGTCAAAAGCACCCTTCAACTCACAAATCAAATTCACATTAAAAAAACACATATTTATAGCTTTTGAAAACATATTGAATTTCAACTTTCAAGGGATAGGACCCGTTTAAGGATTATACTACCTCTGAATTGAACATAAATCATATAAAACAAACAAAACAAATTATTATTTTTTATTATATAAAAATAACAAAATTTCAACATTAGAGTAATAAGACCTATTTAAGTATCATATTGCCAATAAATCGATCATTTGATAAGAAAAAAGAAAACAAGCTTTAAATATAAAAATAACCTTACACTTTTGAAAAAAACTTGTGAAAAATAATTTTTTATAATATAAATTCCACAACCAATTAACATATATATCCACATATAAAATCAACTCATCCATGTACGAAATTAACATATCCATGTGAAAAAAAAACTTCAAATATGAAAATCACTTAAATAAATATTTGAATAATAAAACATGAGGGGAAATAACATTTTTATTCTTGGAGAAAGGCTGAAAAAAAACACGGTGTGTGGCATGCACACATTGGGAGTAGGAAAACATAAATGGCGCGTGACATGCACGTGATTCTTTCTCTCTTTGGTTTTTGATTTTTCTCTCTCTAGGCTCTTCTTCTCTCAAGTTTCTCTCATCTCTCTCTTTTTTTTTCTTCTACTTTCTGATCTATTTATAGATCACTTCCTGCTTATATTTTCAGCTGTTCTTATTTCTTATCTCCTTGTCTCATATCTTCTCATCTCACAGTAGTTTTGAAAAGAGATTCAAACTTTTATATTTACTTTAGTCCTCTGTTTTTTACTTGCCTACCATTTCACTCCCAAATCTTTTTTTTAAAATTTTTCTGATTTTTTGAAAACATGTTTTAAACAGGGGCAAAAATTGAGTTATGTTAGCAAGGAAGAAAAAAGGTAAATAAACTAGAAATTAAAAGTTTAAGGAATATTTCATTGCAATCATCTCCAAAATAATATTCCTTCCGTCGGATAATGTGCAAGTCTTAAATTTTTTTTATTAAATTAAGTATTTTACATTTTACATATCAATGCTTATTTCTCTGCAACTCTTTGTAAGTTTTATTTTTTCAAAATTCAAAAATAAAATATGTATATATATATATATTATTCTTATTGAATATTTATGATAAATCTTTTAAATAATTATGCATATTAAGTTCGTATGTAATTATTAATAAAGTAATTGTTAATATAATTATAAAAAAATCTATAATTTATTTGAAAAGCATGGTATAATTATATGATTTTTAAAATATCATTATAATTATTTTATTTTAAAAATAAAAAAAAACAATTACAAGAAAACCAAACTAAGCCACATCTTGACTTGAAAAGACGAGCTATGAGCGTCTGGGCTTAGAAGGTTAGGCTTGTATGCCTGATTTTTTTAAGTTGAATAATAAATAAAACTTTGATAATAAATACATGAAACATGATAAACAAGATATAAATATTTGAACTTTTTATTCAATAAATAATAATTAAGATATAAATATATTAGAAATCTAATTTATAAATACTCATTACCATTTCTAACAAAAAGGCAACAATCAGGCCTAGTTAATAATTTGATTCCATTGCCAATAACTTACGATTATATATAGGAAAGAAAAGTCTCATTCTATGTATAGTTCATGATCCATTGAGCCTCTTAATGGCGTAGAATTAAAAAAAATTAATTTTTTTTAGGTTTGGCCAAAAACGACTAGGAAATGAGTGTTTTTTCTTTAAAATCGATGCATACAAAGAATTTTTTTTCCATTATGCACAATCCTTCCCACATTTCACACCTATAACAATTTTGCATGTATTTTCCGGACAAAAAAGGTGATATGATAGGAAAAAAGAGAGAGAAATAGAAGAAGATAAAAAATAAAAAGAAAAAACATTTCACTAGAGTCATACTAAGTTCCCATGAAGACATCCTCGGTACTATTATAAAGATTTTAACGAGATAAATTCAATCATACCTTAGAAGACTCCCATACATGGCCATAGTAGGCCATATGCGCCGCCCAAAAGTGATGGTGTAGTCCATTCTCTAATAGAAAAAAAGAAGAAAAGAAAGTTTTTCTGGCCCAAATGACCAGGTCTCTCCTCTTCCTCATACTCTCTCTCTCTCTACAGACCATACTCGGGCAAACACATTAATGTATTTTCAAGTTCTGAGAAGTCAGAATGCGGTACCGCACACCAACTATATACATAAAATTTTCTATGCTTTACTTGTATATTCTCTGTAAGTACATACTTTTATGCTGACACCACACTTTTAGCCAATGATCACAATACAAACACCATAATATTTTTCTAAGTTTGGACCATATTCAATGCAAAACATGTGTCTTCTTTATTGTTGATGGTTATTTTTTATTAACATGTTGCTAACATTCACTAACCTTTCCACCAATGGTAGAGTCATACACTACAACCAAATGTGTATATCAACCTTTCCACCAATCAATTTAACTGCTACACTCCATATTATAGGAGGTGAGATGACGTGACCAAGGTCTATAAATACCTTGGTTCACAGGTAAATAGACAAATTATTATTATTATTTTTATTTTGAAACAAGACTAAGGATTTCATTCTACAAAAAATCATTCTTACATGACTAAGGTGTATAAATACCTTGGTTCACAGGTAAATAGACATTTTTTTTTTAATTTTGGAACAAGACTAAGGATTTCATTCTACAAAAATTCATTCTTACATATATTTTCCTTTAAATTTCTCTCATTCACTTACTGACTTGTACATCAGAGCATCCCTTATTTGACATGAGACTTATTTTTTTAGGAATAATCAAGCCTAGACATGCAACTCATATTCAAGCCCATACATTTCAAACCAAGATTGCAACCTATGAAAAGCTCAATTCTGGCTTGAAGTTTTCATGACTTAATCAGTGACGACATCTATAAGAATTGAACAAAAAGGTAATTCACACCAACTTTATTAGGTAAGAGACTCTCAACTATATTATAGAGTGTTACACATTTATTTTTTTCAAAGATTGTGTCTCTGCCAAGGCCAACCTATATTTTGGTCACAACGTAAAAACCATCATATTTTTCTAAGTCATCATCATATTTTTCTCAGCACCATATTCTATGCAAAGCAAACACCTTCTTTCTCGCCAATGGTTATATCATGCTAATGTGTTGTTGACATTTACCAACCTCTCCACCTGGCAGAGCCAGATACTACAACCAATTATGAGTACCAACCTCTCCACCAATCAATTGAACTATAACCCTCCACGTTCTAAGAGGTGAGATGATGTGACAAAGATCTATAAATACCTTGGGCAACCAAATAAACATGTAAAATGAAATTTTTTATTATAAAACTAGATTGAGAATTGTATTCTACAACAATTCATTCTTACATATATTTTTCTCTAAATTTCTCTCATACACTAACCGATTTTAGACATCGAAGAGTCCCTCAGTTGACGGGGACTTCTTTTTTTCATGAATAATAAAGCCCAGACACAAAACTCATATTTAAGCCCATACATTTTGACCTAGGATCAAATTCATGAAAACCCCAATTCCTATATGAAAATTTCACGTATTCATCACTTTTGAACAAAAAATGTGAAAAATAAAATAAAATCTAGCAACTTCATCGAGAAGAAAAATCAGAAGCAGAAATGGCTGAAGAATTTTGATGGTAATAAAGAATGACCAACCTTTTAAGACGCCATTAGTATTGAATTACCCAACTCTCTTTTTGTCCAAATTGTGCATTTATCTTTTTCCTTTTTTATTCCTTTTCCTTTTATAATTTAGCAACCTGTCTTGACCAAGCGGTCAAGCTTTTGATTTGAACAGACTACTGTAATACAATTGGATTCAGTAAAGAGAACTTGGAGAATTAGACTTATGTTGCATAATTTCTTAAAGCTCCTTAGATCTGTGATGAAATTGGGTATTTTACCCACAAGGGGAGTTTAAGCTCCAACAAATCTTCCTGCAAGAAAAGAAGGCTGTAATAGACTTCCAATTCAAGATGCAGTCATTCTCAGGGGAAAAAAACAGAATCAAACTGTAGCCAAAACATGCCATTTCACATGGAGGCAAAAACGTTGCGAGAATATTTTCTCAACATCACTAATTGTCACTCAAAACACTGCAGTGATTGAAATTTCAAGGGACCACTAAATTCTTGAAGATTGAACTAAATTCCAATTCGGGAAATGGATCGAATCCGATTATTGGTGCTCAATTACTTCTTCTTTTGAATTTAAGGCATGTCCACAGTGACATGTGAAGCTGGCCAGAAAGTGCTACTCAGAAACATGCTGCAACAGTCGTGAAAATAACAAATTTGCATTATTATAACTCTCCAATTCAGTGATCCAAATTGCGTTTTTGAGTATTCATGTGTCTTCTCAAATGTCAATCAAATGTCCCATAATTGCATGTTAATCTATTGACCTATGAGGGCTTTAATGCCTAAAATTACGGATTACTCATGTGCTCCATGTTCAGTGTAGGTCCAAACGCAATTTTACACACCAATATGGGGCTATGGCTGGCAAAAACTTCTTCGGAGGCAATGAATTGAGCTTTGAATGAGATATTTATTGGTACAGGGAAAAGAAAAACCTATACAAAAAAAAAAACAAATTCAGTGGAACCACCTGGGATCTCCAATCACTTTCGGAGGTCCTGCAATCTTCTTTACCGGCAGCCTTTGATTGACAGGAGAGACCCGCAATACCATGAGTTGCTAGCTAGTGTAACTTTACGGTAAAGAAAGATAAATATGCACACATATCTTATTATCCCTTTAGGCACGAGATGAGGAATTTTGGAGACCACTACTCAAAAGATCAATCTCATCTTATATTCTTATTCTTTCTTCTAAGCATGCCAAAACAAGTTCACACTGCCTACACACAAATTGGAGGAAGAAAGAGACCTTGAAAAGCCCTCGTTGGGCCACCAGGAATCCTCACAAAGTTTACAATATAGGGCTCCTCACCTCTCTTTTCTTGATTATTAGAATTTTTTAGTATACGGTTTTCGGTTTTTAATTTTGTTTACTTTGCCTTGCAATTCTCTCTACAAACAATCTTATAAAAGGCCAAAAGATGTGTGAACGGGATCCACACTTTGCATCCGAAAGTATTCCAGGGATTGTTTGAATAAAAAGAAGAAGGTGATTCGAGGATTCCTTTAAAGGTCGAGATAGGGCAGGAACCAAGTTGCTCTTTTCTCCTTTACAGGTTCTCATGATGTGGCATTGTAGGGTAGATACCCCTAACGTAAGCCAAGAATCTCACCATCCTTAGCCTGTATAGCTAGCTACAAATAGAGGGATGCCTACGGAATGCTGGTCCTAGGTGGCAACGGCGAGAGCCTCGCCACTACGCGTCGGCAAGAGGCAATAGAATTTGCAGAAAGTGAAGATTTAATCAATTTACATGTAAGAAAAGAGAAAAAGAAGAAGAAAAAGTTAACTTGGTGCGTGGAAAGTGATGATCTAGTATAGATTATCTAGGGAGATGACCGAATTAGGGTGTAATGCAATCAGCGCTTCATTGGCAGCCTTGTGAACATGTGATACAAAATTAAAGAGTAAACATCCTCAACAACCATACTCTTTGCATCGCCATTTCTTGTAGTTAAGAGGTTTTTAATTAGATGATGGATGTATGTTTTTGTATTTTAAAAATATTTTTGAAAAAAATTGGTTTATTGATTTATTGATTATTTTAAATTAATATTTTTTTTTGTGTTTTCAGATAATTTTTATATGTTGATGTTAAAAATATTTTTTTAAAAATAAAAAAAACATTATTTTGCGTTTCAAAAGTGTTTTTGAAAAAAATTAAAATTTTTTATTTGTTTTAAATTAATATTTTTGGTGTTTTCAGATCATTTTAATGTGCTGATATCAAAAATAATTTTAAAAAAATATTATTTTGATACATTTTCAAATAAAAAACACTTTAAAATACAACCGCAATCACACTTCCAAATACCGTAATGCATGTCCCGTGCTCTTCTTTTTTTGTTTAAAAGTTCTCTTTAATACTATTTATTTTACTATTAATCCTATACATTATATTTTTATCATCATTATATATTTTTATTAGTCATTGTCATTACCGCTGTTAAATAATGATAACACATGCTCACAATATAAAAATCTTTTATTAATGTATATTTTAGTTTCTAAAATTGCTTAAAAAAAATACTTTGATCCTGTATTTTATATGTATTTAGTCCTTTTATTTTATTATAAATACAACTCATTAAGTCCTAGTATCAAATTATAGACTTGGTCACAATATTCAAACAATTTAAATAGGTTAATGAACAATATAAGAGTTGAGTGAATTCATATAAGTACACTGGTTTAAAAATTAAAACTTTTGTTTCCTATAATATCAATTTAAAAAAAGTAAAATAAATAAAGAAAATAAATTAAAAGAAGGAAAGATATTCTCATAATAGTTAGTTATATGATATTATAAGAATTGTTTTTACTGAAATATAAATTATTATTATCAGGCCGTTTTACTTTAATTTTGTTTTTTAATCATATTATCCTAGATATACTTTTTCAATAAATTTTATTTTTATTTTTCTTATAATTTAAATGGATTATGGACAAAGAAAGTGTTAAGTGAAATTCAAAAGATATATTTGTTGAAAAACAATTCTAATTTCTTATAATATCATATATCTATTGTCACAATTTTGACAAGTTCAAGATTTGGCATATAGGGAATTAGTAAAAAACAATAATCATCCAAGCACTAAATTGTGTGTATTGTTAAATGTAAGGATAAAAAAACTCTGAGTTAGGAATTTATTTGTAAGAAAAATAATATACAAGGACTAAAGTGCATTTTTTCAAGAAATTTAAGAAATAAAATATACATCATTAAAGTATTCTATACTTTTGAACAAATGACAAGTATTTAGTGACAATAACTGAAATAGTATAATATAAAATACATTGTTTTTTTTAAAAAAAAAAAGAAAAAAAAATCAGCACAAAGTCGTACGAAAACATCATTCATTGGACAGTTAAGGTGCTGGGATTGAGTTGTGCTATCTAATTCTTTCTTTAGAAAAAACAAGCTGGAAAGGAAATTCTTTATTTTTAGTTAATAGTAGCAAGTGGGATCATGCAATGCTACGGCGGTCTCAATATTAAAAAAAAAAAAAAAATCAATCCTAGCACTTTTATGATTGTATATAGAAGAGAAACAAAAAATCTTTACTTACTTTCTGATCAAGTTTTTTTTTAATTAAAAATACTTGGGTACATTAGTATATTTTAAAGAATAATTAATTAGAAGATTGATGTCTCCTATGTGACCCGTATTAGATTTCTATATCGGAGCTCTTTTCACTATTTATTTCAGGTTATACGATCTGTTTATTAAGTATGAAATTCTTATGTAAGTTTAAAATATAATATATCAGATAGATCCGGTCTTTCATGGGCAAGTAAGAGATATTGGTTATTGGGTTAAGTTTGATCTGTCCATATAAGATGAGCCTGATCCAAGTATTTAGAGGAGTTACTAAATGAATTAACCACTTTCTCTACTTATATATATATATATATATATATATATATATATATATATATATATATATATATATATATAAGGACATAACCCATATGAAAAGAGGTAAGTTTTTATTTTTTGAAAAAATAATTCCTTTTTTTTTTTTTTATCTTGGATTCTCTGCATTAATTTGACAATATTTATAAAGACGTTCGTATTGTGAAATATTACTTTAGTTTTAATAATTAAAATAATATTAAAATAATTAATCCAAGAATAAAAAAACACATTCTCACGAGTAAGTTGCTCTTCTTCTCTAATTTTTATGCAACCAAGTTGGCATGCATGAGTCTAGGATCGGCATAAGCTTGAACAGGTGTCTTGTTACTTTTATGCATGAAAAACCTTGCATCTTCTAGCCAAGCTAGGCACATTATATTCATATAATCATCATCACCCTTCATGATATTAACTATCAAAGTTACACATCTTCCTTTCGCAAATATATATGAAATCAACCTAGCCCTTGCCTTACCATGTAAACTTTATTATTTTTTTGGTTATATCATGAAAAATAAGCTGGAAAATAACTTATTAATGTTTTATTTTTTTCAAGTTTATTAAAATAATAAGAAACAAATATTACAAATTAAAAAGTTGAATGAGAATGAAATTGAAAAAAAATATAATTTTATAAATTATCTCAAATAAAATAAATAATAATCAAAATAACAGAGATCAAATCTAAAAAATAAAAAAATTGAAAGATGAAGAAATTAAAATAATAATAATTAACATTT